>NC_042533.1:477262-579723 GCF_900963305.1 Echeneis naucrates
GCCGTGGTGACCAGACGGACGCACGCGGCCCCATCACGTCCCTCCTACTCCGCTCTGCGTTTCTGTCACTTTGTGACATCAGAAATGGGGCAAGTGTCAAAGTGCAACACTTTCTGACTGTCAGTGGACCCGTGGGACCAAGACCACGTCCTCCTGGTCTGACTCTGAACCAGGACCGCCGTGGTGGTCCCGTCCCGCCCGGTCTGTGTATCTCGCTAGTCTTCCTGCTGGTCCAGAGAGGTTCTGTTTCCTGTTTCCTGTCTAAATGTAGATTTAGTGCGTTTTTTTATTTGACTGCATCGACCTGCTGCCACCGGAAGTGCAGCTCTGCACAAACACGAACAAAGGTCAAAGGTCAGAGGACGGATGCCTTTCAAAGAGCAATTTGTGACGTCCGAAAGTTTTTTATTTTGATTCATCTTCAGGTCACGTAACTGAAGTATGAAGGAAGAGGGAACAATCAGCGCAAAAATAAAACAAACAATGACGCATAACTGAGCGGCAGAAACAAACGAGGTCGCCATGGAAACGTCTGGTGGCCTCCGTGGTCCTTTCAGTCCAATCAACGTTGAAAGGAAAAGCCAAAATGCTTAAACCGTTATCAGATGCAGAGTCCGGATCGTGTTTCAGTCTTGGTCCAACATCACAAACGCGTTCAGCACCAAAACAGCTAATTAGTCCCTTCAAAATAAAAGCTGCCGTTTTTTTTTAAGTTGTCATGGAAACGAGCAAGCTGACGTCATCAGATGATTAACTGTCCAACACAATAATTCAATATCAAAAGTCCAAAACTTTCTGATTCCAAACTTTTTTTAAAAATAACTGTATTTTTCTACCTAATTTTACTTTTAGATGTCAAAACCTGAAAAGCTTCATTTCCCAGGAAGGAACCAGGAGACTGGAAGTTTGTTGTTGGATGAGCTGAAACCTCCAGACTCTGTATCTGAGACCTGAATCCCGATCAGTCAGTTCAGATAGATTGAATCCAGAATCCAGATCAAGTCCTCGCCTGACAAAAACCAGATGGAACCACATCAGCGCTTTGTGTCGCGTCGATGCTTCAGACTTCACCCAAAAAATCCGAATAAAGCCGCCTTCTGTCCACCTGCCCCTGAAACCAAAACCTCTTCATCCATTTCTAGAAATCTTCTCCGGGAGAAACTGTGCAGTGCTGAAACAGATCTATTTTAATACACAACACGACATTTGAACAAAAGAAAAAAAGTGAGAACATTTTTATATTCTTTTATCAAGGAGCAAAAAAAAAAAGAAAACACAACATTGGAGTTTTCTATCGTTTGACATTCTGACTTCTAGCTTGCGACGTTCTGTGTGTTACTTTGAGGCGACGACACGACGAGGTAGATGGAAAAGAAAATGTCTGTTGATGTAGGAGTTTTTTCTTTGTCGTTAATACGGGGACTGTCCAGTGGATAGTGTGTATAGGAAAGTGTTTGTCTTAAATATGCCAATGTAGTTTTTTTTTTTCTTCTTTATGATGCATTAAAAATTCGATGGATGGACGTTGGTAAATGGTTAAAGAGTAGTCTCACTTTTTTGTACCAAGTTCTTACGAAAAATTGAATCATTAATAAACAAAATTCAAGAACAAAAAGTCTTGATTCTGTTTAATCAAGTATTCGGTTTATTTAATTTCTGTTCAACTGTCAGAAACTTCAGTTTGTTCGTTCAAACATACAGAAAAAAAGATGGATCTTTATGAAAGGGAATTTGAGTCTTAATTATCCACATTTTATTTATTTGCTATAAAATATCTGGTTTCTAAACGAGTCAGTTAAACACTTTAAACATTTTCTGTCATCATTCTGTTCAGACTGTCTTTAATACTGTTTTTATTCATATTGAACACACAGGATCTGATGTGGAGCCTCAAATGTCTGAAGGCCTTTTCTGATTCAGGATCAAGAAAGTAGAAAAATACTAAAACTGTTTAGTCAAGTCTAATTTTGGTTTCTTGTCAAGTATAAAAAAAACCCTCATTTTCATGTTATTGACCTACAGGTGGCGCTCACACGGTTCATTATCTGGAGAGCTGTCAGGAGGTTTCATCATAATTTGACCTTCAGTTTCTTTAGGAAAAAAAAAAAGTTCACAATCAAACGTCAGAGGAGGAAAAAAGTTTGGTCTGAAGCTGGTCCTGGTCTCCTTCAGGGCGTTTCCTGTCCAGGCGGGCAGCGCGACTTGAACACGGCGTGGAAATGTTCGATGAGCAGCTCGGTGAAGATGTTGATGGGAGTCAGAGCGGTCAGAGAGATCGAACCGTCACGAGGCCAGACCAGGTTCACTCCGAAGACGCAGGCCAGGTTGGACGGACTCATCTTATTGAAGATGCTCTCCTGCGACACCTGACCAATCACAGAGCATCTGATCATTTCCTCGCCCTTCTACCATTTTATCTTCCCTCCTAAGTTGTCCGTGAGGACCGCGGTCACACGACTGACTCACCATGTGAAGGAAACACAGCAGGAACTTCACCACAATGAACTGATGCTCCGGGAGACTCTCCACGATCTGTTGACATCTGGAGACCCGAAGACTGCTCTGGATGTCTGAGTGCCGAGAATCACCACCACCATCATCATCATCATCATCACCACCACCACCACCATCATCATCATCACCACCATCATCATCATCATCATCACCACCATCATCATCATCATCATCATCATCATCACCACCACCATCATCATCATCACCACCACCACCACCACCACCACCATCACCACCATCATCATCATCATCATCACCACCATCATCATCATCATCATCATCATCATCATCATCACCACCACCATCATCATCATCATCATCATCACCACCACCATCATCATCATCATCATCACCACCATCATCATCATCATCATCATCAACATCATCACCACCACCACCACCACCACCACCACCATCATGCTCCTCCTCCTCCTCCTCCCCATCAGGACTCACTCAGGATCTCCTGGACTTGGCTGTAGACTCTGAAGGTCAGCAGCGGCTCAGGTAGCTCTCGGAGAAACGTCTTCAGGATCACGGCGGGAACGTGGACGTCGTCGTAGTCGTCGAAGTTCACAGGCTTCCCTGAAACAGGATTCATAAAGACTTTATTGAAAACGACCTGAGTTCTGAGCAGGATGGAGGTTTTTGGACCGGGAACACGGACTCACCGAGATTATAGAGCTTCTGAATGTCCTTGATGAGCTGAACTTGAGCTGACCGCCTGAAGAGGCCTTCAGTCCTCAGCCCTGACACACACACACACACAGGTCACCGTGGAAACCATCAAACAAATCAAGCCCACCGCAGACCTGATCCTGAACTGACCTTTGACCTTCAGGTAGGAGACGGTCTGACGCATCACAGGGGGGATGACGGTCTCTCGGTTCTTCTCCCTGATGCTGCTCAAACAGGAGTCACACACTCAGCGACTCACTGATGGTTTAATGATTGAATTATTACTCTCAGCAAACAGACTCACTACTGCAGACTGACACCAAACTGCTGCGTGGGCAGGGGGGGTCGGGGTGGGGGGGTTCTGGCCGAGGGGCGGGGCCCACCTTTCTGAGCCGCTCGTAACTTTGCATCGTGTCTGAAACAGAAAAAACACAGGTGAGACTCTGGATCCACATCTGACCCACAAACATCCATGGAGGGTTGGGGGGGTACCTGAGCACCTCGGGGGGGACGGACAGCTGCTCGAAGTTCAGGTGATCTCGCAGTTCGTCCAGGAAGTTCACGTACATCAACTTCTTCCCGAACTTGTGACTGAAGGAAAAAGAAGAGGACGTAACGGTGAACGGTGGATTCTGATCCAGGAGAGTCCAGGTCCAGGTCCAGGTCCAGGTCCAGGTCTGTACCTGATCAGAGGTTTGAAGATGTTCCACACGATCCGGATGAAGTTTGTGGGATGAACCACGAAAAGAGCCTTCAGGTTCTTCTTGTACCTGAAACATTTATTCAGGTTTTAATGTGTTCCACCTCATGAAGGACGTTACCATGACAACGTCAGCCATTGGTCGCTGATTTAACTTGACTCTTTTTTCATCCACTTTATTTTAGATTCTGTTATTTTTCGGTTATTTATTTTATTTCACATTCTTCAATCTCGGCCTGAGGTGACCTACTTCCTGTCGAACTCGCCGTACGCTTCTCGTAACCATTTGAGCGACGGCTTGTTTATGCTCCTCAGGCCGTGATGGAAGTAGACCAGGATGTAGTCCATCTCCACGTACTGGTCCAATGTGAGCTTCAGATACCTGCAACACAAACAGGAAGTGACATCAGACCAGAGAGGTAAAGCTGTATATCTGATCTGCGGCAGCTCGTACTCCAGCAGACGGCGGTGGTTCAGCTGGTGAGACGGAGGCAAACAGCAGCTACTGAAGACGATCAGCTTCCTGCCGTAGTTGTCGTCTCCTGGAAACAAAAAGGAAAGAATATAATTTGATTCATGTTTTTATCTGAACAGACAAACTCGTTCTTTTTATAAATTCATAAATTCATTTGAATCTTCGATCTGACTGACAATCCAAAATGTCCCACATCAACTGAAACCACCAACCGATGACGGATCAGGTGATCTGACCTGTGACCTGGATGATGCCGTGACGAGCCACGTCATAATATGGGTGGGAGGAGTCAGGAATTGAGCCGCTGCTGCTGATTGGAGGAGCTGAGGGAGCGTCTGTGACGCACTTATGCTCCTCCTCTTCTTCCTTCTGAAGTTCTGCCAAAGGTCAAGAGACATACGGAATGAAGTTAAACCAGGTCCACAGAAGGTCGGATACAACCCAGGACTTTTTGTTCCGAAAAGTATTAAACTCATTCATTATGATTAAATTTATCTGAATCTGATCTGAACCGCCATTTTCTGCTTTAGTCCCGAAAACCTGATAATCAGACGGAGAACTGGAGCAGGAAGGTTTCTGTAAGAGAGGAGATGACCTGCACACACACACACACACACACACAGATCTAAGGGTATAAAAATAAAATGCTCTTTAGGTGGAGTCTGTAAAAACAGTGAAAATTCCAAATCTTCTTTTATTTTTTATGCATTTCCTGTGGTTCCTTCACAATAAATGACCCAGTTTGGTGCTTTTAAAGTGAAGCAGCTTCCGCTCATTTGACTGATTTCATCAGTTTGTTGGGGGGGGGGGGGGGGGGGGGTCATTTCCACAGAAAAACACTCAGCTAATTAACAATGTAAACAGGAAGTGAGCTTTCATTGGTCAAATTTTTACACACACACAAACAGTGAGGCTGAAAAAACACGACAACTCTGACAGGTTTCTGTCGACTATCAGAAAATAAAGTTTTTTTATGATGAAAAGATCCAGAATGAAAATAAGATACAACAAGGACACACAAACCGTGACCCCAAACACACCAGGAAGTGTTTGGGGTCACGGTTCGTGTGATGCAGGTAACTCACCTATTTCCGCCAGCTGTTCGAGATCAGAGGACGAGGCCATGGCTGATGACGTCAGAGCCTCCATGGAGGGAAACTGGCACCTGCGATGTGACGTCAGAGAGTCCAGTTGAGACCCGGTTTGTCACGAGACGTTCACGGGCCGAGTGAGAGCGGACTGAGGACACCTGAGGACACACACGACACGAGCACGCGGTTATTTCTGTTCCCCTCACCTGACGGCGCGTCCAGTGACGTGTACGGAAGTGACCGAAGGACACGAGCCGCTGGAACTCACCTGATGTCGTCGGCAGGTAAAACCAATAAAGTGAAGCTGATCTGAACTTCCTCACCGACTGGAACACCGTCTGCGCATGCGCAGAGCGGAGCCAGCGGCGAGTCAGATAAAAAACGACAAATAAATGATTTTAATATGAAATAAAGTCATTCATGAGGAGGGAAGGAGGATCAAAGTATTGATTAATCTGTAATGATCCATCAGATTTACATTTACTGTCATTCAACAAAAGGTTCTGTTTTGGTTCAGTTGAACTTCCTGTTCGTGTGTTCAGGTAATTCTGACTCTGGTTTCTTTACTTCCTGCAGATTCTGTGTGACAGTCCTGTTTTTAGTTATATCAACTAAAGCACTGAATTATGTCAACAACAAAAAAAGAGTCTCTGGTCTCTTTCTGTGTCGGCTCCTGGTGGGGCGTCGCTGAAACCGGAGCAGTCAGAGAGCTTCCTGTTAACAGACGATCAGGACCGACCTCCTTCTGATGAAGCCTTTATTCTTTTATAAAGAGTTTGGTCCAGACCTGCTCTGTGTGTAAAGTGCCTTGATGTAACTTTACGATGTGGCGCTATACAAATAAATCTGATTTGATTTGACTATAAGACAGCTTTGATCACCCAGATCACAGATAATAGCTCTTCGATCAGGTGTTCCTCAGGGCTCAATAATAATGATGACACAAAAGACTAAATATTAGTGTTGAAGAAGACTTGAAACGAGAGACAGACACCACTGAGTGAGAAGAAGGGACATTTTCCCATAGACGTCAGTAGACTGCTACAGACAGTTTATGGCTGTGGCTCATTCAGGTCGACTCTTCTGTTTCTGCTACAAACTGAAGAACCGAACAGATTTGTTTCTTATCAGGAAGCCGCAGCAGCTCCAGTTCAGTGTTGTGAGTCTCTGTGTGCGTTCATGACGATAAGCAAACCGCACAACATCGAGGGGAACGGCTTCAGTCCACGAAAGGAGACAACTTCAAATCTGTTGCTTATCTGCTGCACACAAACACACAACCAGAGAACACACACCACCGTAAGGACGGGGGGATGATATGGTTTTCTGTGATTATGCAAATTGAAACTACATGTGGGGACAATGTGACCTAAATATGGAGAATAATGATCTTAATCAGGCAGAAGATCCTCCACATCTGTGTGACCGAGTGTGTCGATTATTTTAGATTAGAAACACAAATCTAAATAAATCCACACAGTCAGCTGAGACTCTGTTCAGTTCCTTCACAGTGAGGACCTGGTCCAGGACCTGTTCCTGGTCCTGGCCCTGGCCCTGGCCCCGGTCCTGGCCCTGACCCGGCCCTGTTCCTGGCCCTGGTCTTGGCCCTGACCCGGTCCTGGTCCTGGTCCTGGCCCTGACCCGGTCCTGGTCCTGGTCCTGGTCCTCGGCCCTGGCGCCGACCCGATCCTGGCCCTGGACCCGGTCCTGGTCCTGGCCGCGACCCGATCCTGGTCCTGGCCGCGACCCGATCCTGGTCCTGGCCCTGGCCCCGGTCCTGGTCTGACCTCCATGTTGTCCTGTATTTCAGCCCGACAGCCAGCAGATGTCAACGTTGCAGCAGGCGGTTCTGGTCCCTGCAGGTCTGCGCGTGAGAGGCAGATGAAGCCAGACCAGGTCTGATCGCCGTGATGAATCCACCACAGCCGTTCACATGAGGACCTGCAGGTCTGAACACAACAACTACACAACAACAATCTGAAGCCTCAGGGAACAGGACTCCCCCATCTGGATCTGGATCTGAGTTTCCTCTGGACTCGTGTTCGAGCCCAGGCTGCAGCAGTGAAGACAGTTTGTTGATCATGATGATGAAAAACTTTAGAATAACTGAACCTGATGTGGAGTTGTTGTCTCCCCTCTCGGGTCCAGAAAGACTCTGTCTTCTGTCCAACAGGGACATTTTTTCTGTTTTTGGCTGCTGAGTTTAACCTGCTGTGGTCAGTCAATCAAAACCAGAAATTAAAATTTGTTTTTGTGGCCTAAACTGGGTGACCAATGAAGTCCTGCAGAAACCAAAAGGTTTGATTTGGATCCAGTCGCAGACAGGGAGGACGGTTCACTAAACCAACCACCCTGAAAAAACAAGAAAAGAAACTAACAACGAAGACTGAATTTGACTTCCACAGGAGGAGACAGGCAGAGACACACTGACACAAAGTAAATGTGAATTCTGCTGAATAATCAGAAAGAGCTTCTTTATGGAGACAGAGACATGAAGTTTCTCTTTATGTTAAATTTATGATCATTTGCCTGGACGTCTCCACCTGTTGGGGGACGGAGGCCTGTGAGGTCCGCACAGCTTCCTCCAGCCGCACATTCACACCACAGCATCAGGACATTTATCACCATGGAAACAGGAGAGCCACCTCGTTAGCATTCAGATGGTCACACTGAGAAAACAAACCCAAACCTGTGAGCCGACCTATGAGACATCAGGCTGAGGCCGAGGACATGATGAGGATGAACTCTAGATTGGAAGTGACCAGTTTTTGTTGGCTCTGCTTCTAAAAATGGGCGGATCATTCTAATTAACAAATGGGGTGGGGCCAACAGTGGCGCCATGATACAATACAGAGGCTCTACGAGGCCGAGCTGCAGGAGGAGACGATTTGTTTGTTATCTGCAGGCTGCAGACGGTCGTTTCTCTGAGGGAGCGTGAGATAGTGATCCAGAGGCATGATGGGTAAATGTTTCCCATAAATCACTGCAACAGCTTCAATGGAGACGGCCATTATCTCCATACAAAAAACTGTGGTGCTTTTTTATTTTCCCACCTTGAGGCGGCGCAGTGGCCTCTGATCTGCTCCTGCAGATGGAGGTTAAACGTTCGGATGGATTCTGTGCAGAGTTTTGTTTGTTCAACTTTAAACATTTAAACTGACGAAGTGTAACAAGAGTCCAGATCATCAGGTTTGATCGTCGATGTTTCTGTGGCTCTCCTTCAGGAGTCACATTTGATATTCAGACTGGCTGGCTGTGAAGTATTCACTCAGTTTAACATTAAAATAACATTAAAATAGTAAAATTTGTCTGATATTAATATTAATATTTGTCTGAAGATACGATAATACATTGTCCTCCCAGCTGGGTTAAAGGTCATGTTGATAATTTTATCCGCTCTGAAGGTCTGGCATGTTGTAATCTGATTACTTCTCCAGATTAATTTTATTATAATAAAGTTGTCAGTCCAGGTGATGCTACGTCAGATTGTTGTCGACAGATTGTGGTTTTATTTCATGTCGGCTTTAAAAAGACGCTCTTTTTTTTTTTCTAGTCTTCGGGGAGTCGCAGTTATATGACGTCATTCACGTGCGGCGCGCCGGTTAGCAGTTGAAAACATGGAGGAAAGAAGATGGAGGCAGAAACACTTTATCAAGTTGTTTGTTGTTTTGGAGTCAAATACATCTGAAAGGGAAAATAAATTTTAAAGAAAACAACCACGAGCAGTAAGAGACTTTTATTAGTTATAGTTAAAATATGTGACAGAATCAAAGAGTCAAACTGGTTCTGCTTTAGTCGCTGATGGAGTGTGTTCAAGCATTAAAGGTACTGTTTACTGATTGGAGTGAAAATATGATAAATATTTTTGAATATTCACGGAAAATAAGGAGAAAGGGTAAAAACTGTGACTGAATTTAGTGATTTGGTGTCTTTAGCAGAGAAGCTGGAAGGAAAAGAACCAGTTCATATTCATCTAACTATTTTTTGAATCAAGTGATCATTACAGCTGATTACTTTTTTTTTACAGCTTCATCAGTAATCTCACCACATTTGTAGAGGAAGTTGCACAGCTCTGTTCCTGACTGAAGGTGGACGGACAGCAGAAACCCCCGGGGACCAGATCTGCTTCTCTGGATTCTCTTCATCCAAATCCTGAACCGACCGGACGGACCTCTGACTGCAGCGTCTCTGCTGAGCACGTTGGTCTTCAGGACAAACGTCTCCTCAGCTCAGAGTCTGAGGTCAGAGCAGGTCTGAGTTTATGTGGACACATATGACACTTTAAACATGATTATCTTAAATGTTAATCAGCTCTCAGAACTCAATACTCAAGTGATAAGCACTGAGACGTCTCAGAGTTGGACATTTTGTCCTGCAGAGACAGGTCGACGGCAGACTAAATATAAAGCAGCTCGTGGAACCGGCTCTTCTTCTTGTGGGTTTCATGTTTGGGCGGTTGCCTGAGTCTGTAGAAAACATCCAACTGTTCCTCATCCAAACGTGTCCGTTCCTGCCAAAGACAGGCCTCGACAACGCTCAGAAAATAAACGGAAACATAACACTCCATCAGCTCTATTCTCAGAAAGCTCCCCCTGCCAGGCAGAAAGCGTCCTTCTCCTCCTGTCTTCTTTCTGCTGCTTTTATTTTCCGTTAAGCCGTTTCAGCGAGAGGACACATCAAAGCTGAGCTCTGCAGCTTCCTCTGACTCTAATCTGCCTCTTTACACCGACTGAGAGGGAAACCTCTGAGCAGACATGTTTCTGTAGGACGCCCTCTTTGTCGTTTTTCCTACGGCCTCAAACCTTATGATCTTCTGATCTCAGAAATAGCTGGTTTCAAATAACGTGCAGACACACTGTGCTTTTACATTAGAGAACAGGATTACTATATAAAAACCAGAGAAGAAGAGCACTCAACTGACGACGAGTATCTTTCAAAGTTCTCGACGTTAACTTAAAGGGCCATATTTTGAATGTGTTTTATCTGAAGTGTGAATCACATCACTGTTGCCTGTTGACTGTATAAGAAATGTATAATGTCGGACTGCTTGTTTGAATGCTTCTGACCTTCACATCTCCTGCAGGATCCTTGTGTGGTGGAGGATCTGCAGGCGGCCCCTCCTCGATGCTGAATGTGGGTGAACTGCATGTGTAAGTGCGTCAATCACCCACCGCAGGAAGCTGCATGGAAAAGTTTCATGTGTCAGATAATTTAAAGATTGAATCACCATCTTAGTGGAGAATCTAATGTGAGTCTGAACCAAACTGACCTTCTGTCATCTTTAATAATTTATTATTGTGACGTCATTAACAACGACTGAAATAATAGGGAGCAATAAGACCATTTTTCCATTGAGTTCAATATAGGGCCCCTGACGGCCAGCAGATAAATTGCAGGTGGATGTTGAAACACATTTGTTGACCTGATGATCAGATGAATCTCATTCTAAAATCCTGACAGTCTGTTTGTTGGCGGAGTTTTTAATTTCTCGCTCTTTGTGTTGGCGGGTAAAGAGGACGTTTGAGCCTCATTCCTTACAGATGACATCAGAGGACGGGGGGGCCGGGAATTCCTACACTGCTGAGGGAAAACAAACACACCTGAAATGACATCTGAATAACAGCCACATCCAGAATGCACCGACTGAGTACTGCATGTGAAGTCAGTGGCTCGTTTAACGTCCATCCTGCTGTGGCTCAATGAAGCTCCTTCACTCATCTCACCTCGGACAACACCTGAGTCCTGATGTCGGGACGCTGGACGTGTCTGTGAAGGACCAACACAGGTGATTCATCGAAGCCACTGAGCGACTTTCTCCTCCGGCTTCACCTTCAGAGCAGAATTTAACCTCATCAGCCTGAAGCTGTGGAGATAAAGACGTTGTCCAGTCTTATTCTGTGGAGATCATCTGATCTTCATTATTTTCATTCCTAATGAATGAAAGTACTTCACTCTGAGGCTAAAAATAACCTGGTTAATCCATCACAGCATGGGAACCAATCAAACATCATTTCAGAACCAGAACACTCGCTCAGGTGGCGGCAGCTGGTTCCAATTAAATCAGCCTGTTGGAGAAGTCATTATTATTCAACAACAAGCAAGAAATCACTGTGACGGCACTCAGGTGCTCCCAGTCGGATGGGAATGCCACGCTGGGTGCAGGGACACCGAGTCAGGCCCAGAGGTCTCTCTGGTGTGCCGCCTCCTGGCCCCCAGCGCCCGGGGCCCTCCTCAGCCTCCACCAAGTGCAATGACAGATGGCCGGCTTCCCACAACAACATGCACAGCTGAAGCAAAATGTCAAACCTCCTGCACACCCTCGATCGAGGTCTCGTAGACGAGGCCAGAGTCCTGAGGCGCCGCAGTTTCTAGGTTAGCGCTCAAGAAGGAAGCGACGAAGGAGAAGCAGAACACAGAAGACAGCAGTTTTGTGTTTCTGCTGGACAAAAAAAGGACAAACTAACACGTCTTTTCAGATCTGAGTGTCCTTGTTGGCTGCTGTAATCAAAGACATCAGGCGGCACGCTGCTCACAAACACCAAAGAAGAAGAAGATCAGCTGCAGCTTCATTACTTTGATTCTGTCACAGTAAACTCAGAAACATCCAGGACTGATCCAGACTCTGACTGACTCTTTGGTCCGTTCATGAATTCATGTTCCCTTCAGGAAGAAGAGTTTTTTTTTTCAATAGAATTTGAGACAAACCTTTTCTTTCTTTATTCAAGGAGAAATAGTGAACGCCTCCGGTGTAAACTGGTGCTCACAAGGTTGTGAAGACACAGACACACAACAGGAGGAGATTATGTTCATGAAGCCTCTGGGGAGCTCGACTGTTGCTGAGCCGAGAAGCTTATTTCTGAGACGATGACAGAAACAGCAACAAGACTGAAGGCCACTGCTGCTGCTCAGACACACAAACAGACACAGTGAGCTGTGAGACGACAGTGTGAACTGCGAGCCTGCCGCGCCGGCCCGTGTTCACCTGTGACTGAATGGTCTCTGAGGGGTTAAAAGCACTTCCATTTCTTCACATAAATCTAAAATATCAGAGTGAGTTGGACTTCACTGTCTAATGACTGAAAACTGGATTTTAAGGAGAAAGATGAAATCGTTTTGAGTCTGAGCAGGAAAATATCAAAGTTCAGAGAGATGATGGTCAGTGAGTCAAAGGAGGGAAGCTGGATGTCACAGATTCGCTGGAAGTCAGATCCAGTAAGATTCGAGATCTTTTGCTTTTCCCACATTCAACATTAGTTCATGGAAAAGGTTGTCGGTCAGCAAGTTCTGTTGCTAGGCAACAAAAAACAACGGTGGGTCTCTAACCTTGGACCTGGACTCGCGTCTGAAGAGCCTAAATCTCCATTCTGTCAACTGACCATCAGGGGGCGACTCCACAGGTTGGAAAAAGGAGTCAGATTTTCTTAAAGTCTATGGGAAAATGTCCCTGTAGGGTTAGAGCAGGAAGTGTAGTTGAATAATGACATTAAATAACCGTCATCTGTGTCAATATATAATCAGTGATTACACAACGAGGAGCAACAGGTGGGGTCCGTAATATATCTCCACAGGAGATGAAGCAACAGAAACTGATTCAGGACGTGAAACCGGATTGAGGAGGAAGCAGCGTGGCGCCAGCTTTTAGTCTCCCATCAGCTTCCTCTGATCCAGAGGTTTTTCATCTACAGATGGTTCAGGTCTTCAGAAGGTCCAGGTCCAGTTCTACAGATGGTCCAGGTCCAGGTCTGCGTTTATATCAGTCTGGTTTTCCAAATTCAGTTAAAATTGTTGATTTGAAAACTGACTCTGGACTGACTCTGTTGCATTAATCTGAAGAACTCTTTATTCATCTCAGATTTTCCAGTCGGCCCTTTAATTGAAACCTGTCCTGGTTTGAGGACCTCGGGGTTCTGAAGACCGGTCGTGTGACGGGACAGGGGAGCTGAGTTTTTCTGTTCCCAGACTGCTGAGGGGAAACAAACTGCAGGGTGTGTCGGCCTGAAGCTGTTTACTCAGGAAGAGGACGGTCCGGAGACAGCAGCCACTTCTGTTTGTCCTCCGCAGCCTCTCCTGCTTATTTATGCTCATTATGTTTTTTCCGTCCTGGTCTGAGGGCGGCTGCAGCGCCGCTCTCTCCCTGCCAAGTGAGTGCCCTCGTTTCATTTGGCAGTTTGTCTCGGGCGTCCGTCCAATGTCCACAGTGCACCTGTCAGCTCGGCCGGACAGGACAGCCTTGTTCCTACCTGAGGAAAACATGTAATCACGCGGGCTTGACCTAACACAACACAACTACACAACAACGGCACGACTGCACACAATCATGATTCAGGTGGATGTTTAGAAAAAGTACAAACAGAAAATCTGACGTCTCCTTCTCTGAGCGTTAAGCGCTTTTAAAAGTGATGAAGACTGATCGTCCACAATTATACCAAATTACTGACCTGATGCAAACCTTCAGACCACGTGGACTTTTTGTTTCAGGAAATTTGTTTCATGTTTGAGCATCAAAGTTTTCATTGAAGCTGTAAATTTAAATTGGGGCTTTTGTTGAGGTGTCATGAATCTGAACCTCACAGGCTCCAGATCAGGGTGAAGCTTTTCATCTGCAGCAGAAGACATTATCATATCAAAGAGCTGAATTCTGTGTAAATGCTGATCTGAACCTCAACATAAATTTACATATCAAATCCAACAAATCTATTCGATGTTCATTTGAATTTATTAATCTGAGCTTCACTTTGAAATGTGAGTTTTTTTGTAGGAGTATGAATCGACATGTTTCTGGCCTGAAGCTGCTGTTCGATTCCTCTTCAGGTGTGAGAGTGTTTCCCTCTTCTTACTTTCCATCTGCACTTTGGAGGACAACTGTTTACTCAAACCTCCACCTGGTAATTTAAAGGGCACAACCTCAGAACCGCTCATTTTGGGATTACATAATATACCAAAGCAGAAAACACGAGCTTTTTCTTCTGGCTTCTGACAGATTGAGGTCAAAGAGGAGGCGCAACACCTAAAGTCTGTTGGTTTGAGCCCCCGGACCATTTCTGATAACTGGATTACATCTGGAAAGATGTTTGAATGACAGAACGGCCAAAAAAAAGAAAATAAATTCTATTTTGTGACTCCGATGAAAATCTGATCAGCGTGAACAGGAATAAACACAATCCAGTCCCTTCCTGTCTGATTCTTCTGGTTCTCTTGTCCATTTTCATTCCGTCACATCTCCCGCCTGACCTGATGACGTTTGTTCATGTTTCTGGGTCAAGGTGTGGTTTTCCCAGAAACACAAAGACAGCAGTCTGTTTTATGTTGTCGTGGGACGTGATTTAACCTGATCTGAGGAATAATCAAGGATTCGTTTTCTTTCCTTAAAAGCAGAAAGGAATCAGGTCTCACATCTGATCCAGTAAAACCTGGTTCCACTGTGACAGTCTGTCAGAGAGAATCAGGATGAACAAATGGTGTTATTATAAATGTTAATAAATTAATGATCCCATTTCTGCTCAGATCAGGAACGGAGGACGGAGGTCGATGCACGTCCTGCTCCCCTTTAAAAGAAGGTAAACAACACCGTCACGGCCAAGCATCCAGCTCCACCGCCGGGAGGATTGTTGGTCTCCAGGCAACACAAACTCACAAACTGGTCGGACGAGCAGGTGTGGAGGACGGCGGCTGGTGGTGGCAGGCGACCGTTGGCACTAATGGCACTTATTCTGGACGGTGAGGTTATTTTTATCACCCCCCACATGGCCAAGTCTCATGGAGAAAAATATGACCACAAAAAAATCTCCTCACTGATGACAAGCTGGGAGGTCGTCAGCTTTAACCCAGACACACACACACACCTTAGTGATAATGTGTGAGGACTGACACTCCGACAGCTGAAGAGTCAATCCCATCAAAAATAAAAGTTGCTCCGACCTTAAGATAGTCGACACCCCCGTGTCCAGCTGGTGGGGGGGCTGAGACGATGATTTGAATATTCAGATTTTAGCTGTGAACCTGAACACAACAGATAAAGAAGAAACAAACCAGCTGGTGTGAAGTGTTAGCTGAAGGTCATGGCAGCTGACCCCTCAGCTCGAGTTTGAGTTGTTTGTTTGGTGGAAACTGATCAGCTGACCTTCAGAGAATGAAGAGTTCGGGGATTTTCACTAATGACTTCCTGATCTGTTTCCTCCTGAACGGGCGGAGCCAGTTACTTCCTTCCTCCTCCAGCTTCTGTGTGAACCCTCAAAGAGACGAGAAGCAGGAAACCCCCCACACAGACGAGCCGTTCTCTCTGCTTCAGCTAACATCAGCTGGACGCACAACTCATGAATGTACAGGGGAGTGAGGGTGTGTGCGCGCTGTGAGATAACACACTGTCTGATGGGACAGTAAACACAACAGGAGGAGGACAATTACAACAATCACTGCCGTTCACATTTGATTTGAAACAGAAAACAAACCCAAACTTTGTAGGACGCTGTGTTTCCACCCAGTTTGATGAAAAAGTCGAAACATTGACATGACAACAAATTCTGTTAAGTCTGAACTCACATGAGTCGAAGCTAAAAAAAAAAAAAAAAAGAGAGGAGAGACGACATGATGGTTTTTAATTCAGAGTAATTTTTTAACATTACAACATGATCTGCTAAAAGCACTCATCTGCGCCTCCTGTCGGCTGTTTGATGTCAGAGACCTGCAGCCTGCTTATCTTTTATCGATCCAACTGAGTGCCGCTTGCTACGAGATTTATGGGCCTGCAGACTGAAAGTGACCCCCCCACCTCCGGCACACAGCACGCAGCACAGCTCCTCGGTAGTCAGAGTCAATTTACCACAAGATCTAAACAGCAAATGGTGCAAATCTGAGTGAATGTCCTGGCATCGCAGCCTGCAGATGGTTCTGATGGATTCATGCCTCTGAATTCGAGTCAGCACATTTGTTCAGTGATATTTCCTCCAACAGGTCACAGCCAGGCTGTGCTTATGTTACATCTCGTTTTTAAGTATTTAGTATTATCTGTTTTATCACGATGGACTCACGAAACAGAGATCTGGAACCAGAACTGGGTCAGTCAGAGCTGATCCAGAAAAAGTCCACATAGTAAAATAATCTGCCTGTTTTTCCGCTCTGCATGTTCAAACTATCAGGAATCCATTTTCCTATTTTCCAAATGTGCTTTTACAGAATCAACCCATTTTCAAAGGTTTAAGACAGAAACATGTTGAGTAGCTCCCTAATCCACGGTGGTCGGTTAAGTATTCATTAAAGTCGTTAAAAATCATTACGGCGCTAAGTATGAACTAATTAGTAGCAATTAATGCGAAGCAAAGATTTGTGTGTTACAGACATGGAAACAATTTCAGGGTCTGTTTGACTGGAACATTGAAAGGACCAGTTCATGGACGGGGTGATAAATTCACACGGCACCACTTCCATTAATCTTCCATCCATTTCAGGCTTTTGGAAATGAAATTGAGATTTAATGACATTAGAGCAAGGAGACGTTTCCATTTTAGATAAACTCTCCAAAGCACTCAGAACAGGTCGTGTTTTTATTTTATTCATTATTTGTTGTGTTTGATGTGATTGTGTGTTTTCTTTTTTTTGTATGTGCCCCTCCACGCCACCACACTGCAGCAGCTGTTGTGTATTTTTGCTTTGGTTTTTCAGGCTGTACAGATGTGAACATCTGGATGGTTTTGTTCAGTCAGTTCTGTGTGTTCCAGATCCAATGACTGAAATAAACTCGTTTTTTCTGCCCCATCATCATTTTCACTCGTCTCTTTATGATGCGTTATCATTACGATGTTGTCAGCAGACAATGACGGGCCAGCGGTGATGGATGTGCCCTTCCCTGTTGGATGCTTTACTGCCCCCCCCCCCCCCCCCCCATTGGAGCGCTGCTTTCACAGACAGGTCATTTTTATTTCCTCCCTCCTGAACCTGAACAGTTCTGGTCAATAATTAGCTCCTTGTAGCTGTTAGCATTGATGTTGTGCATGTTACTTTGTGTTGCTTGGCAGTGAGACACTTTCACACTGCAGTTGTGTGTTTGTTGTATTGCAGGTCAGCCCGCAGGAACCGTCCTGGGGACGTCTGGCTCGACGACACAACAAACCACAGGGAGTTCTTCAGGTCTGTCACGTCTTTCCTGTCCAAACAGCATCGGTCTCAGCAGTTTAAGGTGAAAACCTGCTGTGTTTGAACTCTGGCGTTGTGCTGGCACGGTGGCGGTGTTGAAAATGTGGAGGTGTCACATGGTGCAGTCGTAGAGCCTTTGACAGCAGGAGGATTTTCAGCGTCCGTCATCTGAGCCGCCGTATTGTCCCCCCCAGCGAGCGGCACGGCAGGAATGCTGGGATGGTGGCGATGAGAAGGGGAGGGAGGGAATCTATTCTGAGAGGACTGAGCCCATGCTTGCACCTGTCGCCGCTCACACCATTGAGGACGACTCCCCCAGCTGGGAACCCTCAGAGAAGCTGGTTTTTCTTCACTAAACTACGAATCCGGCCGGCTGCCGACAGGACAGGAAACGTCCTCCTGTTTCATTTTCATTGGCCTCCATCTTGGTTTTCAAAACCAGAGAAAACCAGAGAAGGTGGATCTGACCTGCTCTGTTCTCCGTCCTGATTGGGTGGTACAGTCTGTCAATCACACAGAACACTGAGGCGCTTTGGTCTCTGACCAGCGTCTCACAGCGGACGATGTGATGAGAAACAGACGAATGAATGAGCTGACATCGATCACAGTTCTGACTTCTTCTCATGTTTGTTTGACGGTCAGCGTTGAGTCGTGACTGAAGCCCTGCGGCCCTCTGGGAGAATTACGCACAGTTGGAGGATAATTGTTGTGCTAAGAGCCCCCCGTTAGTCCGACAGGTCTGTGAATTACTGCGTCTTTAAACGCCTGCCCAGGACTCCAGACAGATCCAGAACCTGGACCTGATGATAAATATAACTGAATTAGGACAGTGTCTAAACACAGAGTAAGAATCAGATGACTATTGAATAAATGAATCTAAATGAAGGTCCGAATGGATCCACAGCAGCTCAGAACCCGCCCCTCCCCCACTCCTGCTCCTGCTGCAGGTAATTAGGTCCTTGTCAAGGACATGGACTCACCCCCTTCCCCCACTACCTCCCTGTCAGTGGAACACCAGGCTCTGTCTCCAACAATAAAAGCCCCCACAAATTACCCCCCCACCCCATCTCTGCTGCTGCTGTTTAAAAAGAAAAACCTCCCGTGTTTGTTCAACAGCAAAATCGCAATGAAGCATCCGTCACATCCATCACAACTGTCAGCTCCACCTCCAGAGCCAACGAGGGGGCGTGGCCAGCTGTCAGTCACCAGCAGCTAATTTAAAAGAAAAATCCATTTAGTTTATCATCTGACAGTTAACCATCTGCCTCAGAGTCAGTCCCTGGACCTGGGCCTGGACATGGACCTGGACCTGGACTCTGGTTCTGGACCTGGACCTGGACTCTGGACCTGGACTCTGGTTCTGGACTCTGGTTCTGGACCCTGGGCCAGTTCACAACACGAACAAACTCTGAGGCCAACGTTTGTGAGCCTCTTGTGAGGCACAGGAACGAATAGGAAAGTGTGTTGTCTTTTCAACGTGACCATCTATTACAGCGTCCGATCCACATCTGAACTTCATCAATGTTTGAGTCACAGAAACTTCACCTTCTCCGTCCGCTCTGATTCCTCAGAGGCTCCACATGGATCCTGAACCTCCTCTGTGATCAGGGCAGCAGCAGTGGGGGGGCTAAGTGGGGGTCCACATATTTATCAGTGTTATTTTGAGAGCAGGGAAACCCAAACCTCAGGCAGGCCTGCTGAGTAAGGCAGTTGGAGGAAAAGAGTGGGTGGGGACACGTTCACTGGCAGCTCCTCCTGCCCAGCCACTTATATAACAGTTAGCCTGAAGATGCCAACACCTCCACCTTCCTGACACGCCCCCTCTGACACGTCCTGTCACGATTGGATCCCTTTTCTGACTTCCTTCCTGTTTCTGAGCTGTGATGACGTCGATCGGCCGATCAGCTGCAGAGCATCGTTCTGCCCCGATAATGATCGTCCTCGGGACAGGAAGTTCAGCCCAGGAGACATAATTGTTAGCCTCAGCTGCCTGATATCAGACTCTGGGGGGGGTTTGGAGTTAAAGGGGGGGCTGAGGGGAAGATGAAGGCCTGCTGGTTCTGAATCACAGGCCTGGTGACAGCGAGGCAGACGGTCTGCATTTTAACATGAACCAAACCAGAGAAAGAACAAAAAGCAGAAACAAACTCAGCAGCTGCATGAAATGATAAATCCATATCAATAAGAGATTAATGGAGGAACAGGGGGTGTAAGAAGCGGCTCTGATTGGTCAACAAAGACCAAACACGTATGGGGGCTCTGATCAGAACATCCTTTTCTGGGTTCCTTCAGTCCGCTGAAAAGTTTTGACTAAAGAACAGAAGAGTGTGAACTAAAATGGCCGTGAATCTTCCTTTAGTGTTTGTCCTGTCGTTCTGAATCTGATGCTCAGAGACAACGAAAAACAACAACTTTGAAACAAAAGTTTTCAAAGAAGAGCTCGGCCGGTCAGGGAGATCAGTGTGGAGGTGACTGACCTCTGAAAGGTTGATCCAGCAAACAGACTCGGCTGTCGGAGGAAGGACGGGGCTCCAGTTTCAGCCACAGAAAAGACGGAGGCCACGAGCTGAAACACAAACCAGTGACGGGAAAGTCTGAAGGAGAAACGTCTTCTGCGCTCAGTGACCTTTGATCATTATCTGTTCGATGAGCTGACGGATTATTCTGCTCAGACAATAACAGTTATTACAACCAAAACATACTGAGGATGGAGATACAGGAACATCAGGTGAAGCTCCACAGCTGATCAAGACAGAACTAAAACCTGAGGAACCTGAAGAACATCAGGCTCAGAAGAGGCGGGGCGGCTGAGAGGATTGGCTCCTTCAGGCCCGGGTGGTGAATTTTCATTTCGGACTCTGATGGAGCACCTTCTCAGAACAGCGACGGGCTGATGATCTTCGGGGGGGGGGGGGGCATGTTCTCCTTTGTGGCTGAAGGTTACATATGGATGTTCAGGATTTAAATCAGGACTGAGTCCCGTCATGTGACACCGGTTGAGCTGAGAGAGAAAAGAGCCTCTGCACTTGATTGATTTGTTTCGAGGCTTCGCAGAAACACTCGGTCTTATCTTGAAGTACAGCTGCCCCGATACAATACATCATGAACCGCTCTTGCACACAACACAACTGCACTGCACCTACACACACAGTTAACGCTGCATCCTCCAGCAGTTTCACCTTCCTGCTGCTCCTGCTGAGATTACCCCAGAGATTCCTGCCTGGTCTGAGGGCAAAGTGCCATCTGATGCATTAACAGGGTTAAAAGGAAGCTGGCTGCATGAATGATATCAGCATCCAGGTCTGTAAGGCTTTATTTACTGAAAAACATTCAGTCGGTCCGTCGTGTGTCTGATTGGAGGGAACTCATACCTTCACACAGAGCCGAACGTATGACAGTTTGTGTGTGAGAGGACGAACAGGAGGAGAAAGACGAGCCACAACCCCTCCAGAAAATAGTTCTCCATCATCGTCGATCATGCAGCCTCCCTGCTGTCAGACTGATGTCGCTGTTGTTGTTGTTGGTCTGCGGGACAAACTCCATCAGACTGTATGAGATGTATATTCTAAATACATTCTAGCCTTGATATCTGTGCTTCATCAGCTCGGTGCAGTAATTGTGGGATTTTACTGTTTCCATCATGTAGAAACGTCTTCCAAAGATCATTCAGCCTTTAAATTGTAAAACAGCCTGTCTTGGGCTCTGATGGATTTTCTCTCCTCACAGAAAACAGTTGAGTTTTCAGTTTCCAGTTCATTGTAATTGTGTTGCTTGATTGGGGTCGTCTCACTGAGTAACTGCAGAAATTGTGTTCTTCCCTGCTCATTATTTAAAGCAGGCTGCAGCGTGGTGGAGGTGAGATGAGCCGTTTCATTGTGTTTCTGCTGGTCACAGTGCAGCCGTCCATCTCCCCGTTCTCCATTTTTCCGTCTGCAGGACAATTGAAACGGAAAGTCAGCAATTCAGATGTGAAGGGTTTGGTCCTGAAAAAGGAAAAAAAAACTTTTCAAAATGTCCAAAGAATAACAACCTTCTCAGTAACCTTTGATAAGAAGTACAGAATTAAAGAAAACACTGTTCGTGTTGGTGACTGATGAGCAAAGGACTTTTAATTTCAGTGTTTCGTGTCACTGAAGCTGAAATGTCCCACCAACCAGCTGATCCCATGTTTACTCTTTAGTGCTTCATCTGAAGACGGCAGATGTGACATCACGGATCTTTAGACCGTATGGACCTTTAAACAAATGAAACAAACCAACACAACAACATGTGTTCACCTGCAGAGACGCAGTATGCCGACGTTAGGCCGATCTTTCTCTTTCAGTTTCTCTCAGCCTAAAACAGAAAATCAGCTTTT
The DNA here is from genome assembly GCF_900963305.1 of Echeneis naucrates. NCBI lineage: Eukaryota > Metazoa > Chordata > Actinopteri > Carangiformes > Echeneidae > Echeneis > Echeneis naucrates. The sequence continues at coordinate 499,204 of NC_042533.1, forward strand.
TGTGTAACTACTCACTGAGTTGTGTTTACTCCAGAGTCCGTCCTGAATCAGCAGAGTCCTGTCGGCAGTCACTTCCTGTGTGGATCGGCCCGTCCTCGCCACATGGCACCGAGCTGGCACCGGCCCGTGAGCTGCCGCCGCGCACCGTCTGCCCGCTCAGCCGTTATGTAATCAGCTCCACCGCCGAGTCTGAGGCTTCACTGCAAAAAAACAACCGCCTGCTGTCCTCTCCAGGTGAAACGCCGTCTCCTCTGACCTGCACACCTGAGCAGAGTTCAACGCGCTGCTGTATTTTTATTTATTCACACATTCAGTCATTTCACATTAAACCTTCGTCTGATCAACAGATTCAGGATTGGCTGCAAAAACTAACACAGTCAGAGAAACAAAATGGAATTATCATCACGATATAAATGTCTTCAAAGCTCCAGACAGTCTGAAGGTAGAAAATACAAAGTGTGGCCTTTGGTGACAGGACCCCGCTGTCTCCGGATGAGGGGCAGAGAAGGGGTGAGCTGTGGAGGTGGAAATGAAACACACCTTTGTTTTTGTTACAGAGGAGGGAGGAGAGTGGAAATATGACCTGATCACCCAGCTGAGGCTCTGGGGACCAGAACCACACAGGAAGAGGAGGGACCCACCTCCAAAATAAAAGGATCAGACGAGGAAAAGAACTCTGAAGGTGAATGAAACTCCTGCATATTAAACAAGAGTTTAGATTTCAGCCCTGAAGCGTGTTTCAGCTTCAGGGCTGAAAAAGAGGAGAAAGGAAGGGGAGGAGGAGCTCAGAAAAAACTTTTTATTTGATTGAATTCAGCAGAGCCAGTGTGTCCGTCCGTCCTCCGGTCCTCCACTGGACTGGACTCGTGGTCTGGGCCTCTCTGTTTTCTGATCCCACAGTTCCCAGAGCGTTTGGACGCTGCAGCTCAGTGATTGATGGAGCTATTCTTATTACTGACCCATTACGTAAAATGCAGTCAGACCCTAAAAATAAGAGCAGGCTTTTCAGGACATTCATTGTTTGCTTTAGTGTTGGAGCAGGAATCCAGATCCATCAGTCAACAACCCCCCCGCCCCCCCAGCCCGGGCTGCTGATCCACCAACCAGCCCCCAAATTAGTCACATTAGAGTCGGCCACATGCTGCTGTGGATAAAAGTTATTGATGTGAGTCTGCTGCTGCTGAACAGACTGAGTCCCAGACCTGGACTTCCCTCTCACAGCTGATGGATCAGACCTGAACTGAGACCTGGTCTGATCAGGTCGGACCTGGGTCACCTGTATGTTCAGGTGTTTGAATTATGATGTGAATGTTACTGTTAAGAGCAGCACGGTGTCACAGTGGTTCTCTCTGGAGGTCCTGGTCCGATTCCTGGCCTGGGGCCTCCAAAGACGTCCTGTTTGGGTTCATAGGTGACTCTAAACTGTCTGTAGGTCTGTCCAGGGTGAGCTGGGATTAGCTCCAGAACCCCCGTGACCCAGAAATGGATCAGAGGTGGAAGATGGAGACTGAATGTGACATCGGACGGAGGATTCTTTTGTTCTTATCGAATCAGCTGATTCTTCTCTGGATCTGTAGGCCCCCCCACACTGGAAACATGGACGGCTGTAATCAGAGTCCATCACACAAACTGATGCAATGTGATTGATTCTGGATCGACTGTGAATATGCCCCCCCCCCCCCCCAGCAGGTCTAATGTGCTGGTCATTTTCTATATGGATGTGTTTGTGGGGGGGTCGATCTCCTGAAGCCTGGGGGGGCACTCAGAGGCCGCACACTCAGAATGGAATCACACAAAAAAGAAAAATTCTATTTCATGATAAATGATCCAGATGTCCTGGTCCTGGACCAGACACTTACATACCACCAGTTCTGGATCTTTATCTGGACCTTCTATAAAGATTGGAAATATGATTTTACATCAATTCCTGACAAAAGAGTTCTGCCCCTTTAACTGGACCGGGTCCCCAAGATTCTGTGAGCCGACTGAAACAGAAAGTATAAACCTTTTGGAGGGAGTCAGGTAGTTTTATAGAAGAAGATAAAAGCTTGTCTCTCTTTATTTTGACCCCCCTCCCCGCTGAAGTCTTTGTTGTTTGCTCCAGCTTCTGGACACCTGTTGAGTTAAGGTGTGTAAAATAATAAAGGTTATTACCAGGGTGGAGGTGTGATCCTGCTGCTGCACAGATAACTGATCACAACAGGAATTTGTTCGGTTTATATTTGTGCTGCAGCATCATTAACTCTTTTCATTCTGCTGGACATTTTCTCTGATGTCGGACGGTCTGACATTTAAAGTCTGTCACATTAACAGAGAACAAGCTGAGAGGAGCGAACACAGCAGGAAGTGGACTCATCACTCTGCTGGTCCACCATTTAATCTCCTAATGTATCCCGGCATCAGTCGTACGTGAAGACTGAACGGCCTCAGACTCACTCACATTACCTGAGAGGTCACCTTCAGCCAGCCGTACACAGCAAACAAACATCAGGCAGGATTTTTATCGCAGGATTCCTGTTTCTGACTCTCACTGAGCTGCTTTCCGATGTTTGTAGTTGATAAATTTCACACAAATAATTAATATTGCCCCGGGCTTTTATTCTGAAGGGCCTCTCTAATTCCATCAGGACTGGATTTTATCTTTATAAAAACATACATATTATATATGTATGTAATAAGTTAAAATGCACATTGACTCACTTGTGAACTTCCCTGAATGTTATCTTTTATATTGATTTTATTCAATCATCCATTAGTCATTCTGTTTTACATCCCTTTATTAAAATACAACATAACCTCCTCGTATATTTTATGACTAAATTGGACGACTCATGGTGAAACATTTTATTTTGCTCCAACCTTTGCTCTGGAGCTGATAAACAGAAACTCTTTTTCTGTCTCTTTCTCTGGCTGCTGTTTATGTGGCAGCAGTTAATAATTATAACGAGGTGTTCAAAGGTCTGTAACGAACCCAGACGTGTCAGTGACTTCAATTAAAAATTAATGTCAGAGGAGGAAACTCATCTCGAAATCCTCCTGTGCCAATAATTCAGAAGAGATCCTGAAGCTTCAGCCATCAAACAGAAGTTTCAACACATGCAGTGTTTTACTGTGATATTTGACAGATTGTCTTCCTGTGGATTCCCCAGAGTTCCCATCAGCTCCCTGAAACATTAACCCAGTTTCTCTCCATTTTCCTATCAAGATCTGAAGCTGATATGACCCTGAGTCCGTCTTTGTGCCGAGCCTTTGGAGAACAGAAGCTCCAGTGTGGAGGCAAATATGAGCAAATAACCTTAGTTACACAAAATTTCCAATTCTAATTTGTCATTGCACCGCAGTGACATCAAGGACAGAGTGGTGTTTTAGACAAAGGGACCACAGAGGCCCACCATTTTACACCGAATTTAATGAACCCTAAATTATATTTAAATACAGAATAAGTCTTCAGACATAGAAATTCAGTTAGAAAGAAGTATTTATTGAGTTTATGGTCAGACAAATTACAAACAAACAAAATCCTCTCCAGTCTTGACCTTGGTATCTTCGAGGGAATTCAAACTCAGCAGGCATGAAGTCTGACAAACCGATCCGGGTGGGGCTGAGGGGAACCAGCTCTTTAGTCCTGAAACCAGGTTTTTCTGAGGCCTCTGGAGTAGAAACGGGTTTATGGCTCAGTGAGCCTGACTGCTGGGATGTGTCCTACATTATCAGAGCGTGTTGTGTGTTCGTTATGTGCTGGAGGAATTCATGCTCATGTCCTAATTCCACATGTATGAAGTTCGCTCCTGTTTTCGGGAAAGTAGTTCATCATATGAAATTAAAACAGTAACTTTCTTGGTTTTTGTTGGAGTTCTCTAGACTGGACCACCTGAGAACATCATGAAGGTTCTGTGCTCACTCACTGCAGATTCGGAGTAAACGGTCTTATATAACTGTCTGCTGGGTTTCTTCAAAGTTTACTGGCATGTTTTCAGGGTGGGGTTCAGGGTGACCCTCCTGAGGTCCAGACATTTTCCATGTCCGACCCCTGAAGTGGTCCAGAACCACACAGTTAAAAATCCCTTTGACTGTTAATTATAGTGACAGATGGAGGCCTTAGAGGGTGGGAACCATCCTCAGACTGCGGCCCTCACGTTGGCTCCCAGTGACCTGACCAGTGCGAGCAGTGGGGCATCATGGGAAACTGCTGATACGGTTCTGTGAAATGTTCTGCTCTGCCGGAGGAGCAGAGAAGAAATGAGCCCATTGGCTGTCTGTCGGCGTGGATCAACCTCATCACAGATGAAGGTCCAACAAGAAGACAAAACCGCTTCCAGAGAACGTCTAAAGGCCGATGTAAGAAACTACCAACTGCTCTGTGTGTCTGTGTGCGTCTGTGTGTGTTTGTGTCTGTGTGTCTGTGTGCGTCTGTGCGTGTCTGTGTGTGTTTGTGTGTGTGTGTTTGTGTCTGTGTGTCTGTGTGTGTCTGTGTGTGTCTGTGTGTGTCTGTGTGCGTCTGTGTGCGTCTGTGCGTGTCTGTGTGCGTCTGTGTGCGTGTCTGTGTGTCTGTGTGTGTTTGTGTTTGTGTGTGTCTGTGTGCGTTTGTGTGTGTCTGTGTGCGTCTGTGTGTTTGTGTGTGCCTGTGTGTGTCTGTGTGCGTCTGTGTGCGTCTGTGTGTTTGTGTGCGTCTGTGTGTGTCTGTGTGCGTCTGTGTGTCTGTGTGCGTCTGTGTGTCTGTGTGCGTCTGTGTGCGTCTGTGTGTTTGTGTGTGTTTGTGTGTGTCTGTGTGTGTCTGTGTGCGTCTGTGTGTGTCTGTGTGTGTTTGTGTGTGTCTGTGTGCGTCTGTGTGTTTGTGTGTGTTTGTGTGCGTCTGTGTGCGTCTGTGTGTTTGTGTGTGTCTGTGTGCGTCTGTGTGTGTCTGTGTGTGTCTGTGTGTCTGTGTGTCTGTGTGTTTGTGTGTGTCTGTGTGCGTCTGTGTGTTTGTGTGTGTCTGTGTGAGTCTGTGTGCGTCTGTGTGTGTCTGTGTGTGTTTGTGTCTCTGTGTGTGTCTGTGTGTGTCTGTGTGTGTCTGTGTGTTTGTGTGTGTCTGTGTGAGTCTGTGTGCGTCTGTGTGTGTCTGTGTGTTTGTGTGCGTCTGTGTGTGTCTGTGTGTGTCTGTGTGCGTCTGTGTGTGTTTGTGTGTGTCTGTGTGTCTGTGTGTGTCTGTGTGTTTGTGTGTGTTTGTGTGCGTCTGTGCGTCTGTGTGTCTGTGTGTGTTTGTGTGTGTCTGTGTGTTTGTGTGTGTCTGTGTGAGTCTGTGTGTGTCTGTGTGTTTGTGTGTGTCTGTGTGTGTCTGTGTGTTTGTGTGTGTCTGTGTGAGTCTGTGTGTGTCTGTGTGTTTGTGTGTGTCTGTATGTGTCTGTGTGTCTGTGTGTGTCTGTGTGTGTCTGTGTGTGTCTGTGTGTGTCACTGTGTGTGTCTGTGTGTGTCTGTGTGAGTCTGTGTGTGTCTGTGTCTGTGTGTCACTGTGTGTGTCTGTGTGTGTCTGTGTGTCTGTGTGTGTCTGTGTGTGTTTGTGTCTCTGTGTGTGTCTGTGTGTGTCTGTGTGTTTGTGTGTGTCTGTGTGTGTCTGTGTGTCTGTGTGTGTCTGTGTGTGTCTGTGTGTCTGTGTGTGTTTGTGTCTCTGTGTGTGTCTGTGTGTCACTGTGTGTGTCTGTGTGTCTGTGTGTGTCTGTGTGTGTCTGTGTGTCTGTGTGTGTTTGTGTCTCTGTGTGTGTCTGTGTGTGTCTGTGTGTTTGTGTGTGTCTGTGTGTGTCTGTGTGTGTCTGTGTGTGTTTGTGTCTCTGTGTGTGTCTGTGTGTGTCTGTGTGTTTGTGTGTGTCTGTGTGTCACTGTGTGTGTCTGTGTGTCTGTGTGTCTGTGTGTGTGTCTGTGTGTTTGTGTGTGTCTGTGTGAGTCTGTGTGTGTTTGTGTCTCTGTGTGTGTCACTGTGTGTGTCTGTGTGAGTCTGTGTGTCACTGTGTGTGTCTGTGTGTGTCTGTGTGTTTGTGTGTGTCTGTGTGTGTCTGTGTGTCTCTGTGTGAGTCTGTGTGTCACTGTGTGTGTGTGTCTGTGTGAGGTGTTGGACTGAGGTTGTCTGTGTGTCTGTGTGTCACTGTGTGTGTCTGTGTGTCTGTGTGTGTCTGTGTGTGTTTGTGTCTCTGTGTGTGTGAGGTGTTGGACTGAGGTTGTCTGTGTGTTTGTGTGTGTCTGTGTGTGTGTGTGAGGTGTTGGACTGAGGTTGTCTGTGTGTGTCTGTGTGTGTCTGTGTGTGTTGGACTGAGGTTGTCTGTGTGTCTGTGTGTGTTTGTGTCTCTGTGTGTGTCTGTGTGTGTTGGACTGAGGTTGTCTGTGTGTGTCTGTGTCTCTGTGTGTGTCTGTGTGTCTGTGTGAGGTGTTGGACTGAGGTTGTCTGTGTGTGTCTGTCTGTCTGTGTGTCTGTGTGTGTCTGTGTGTGTGTGTCTGTGTGAGGTGTTGGACTGAGGTTGTCTGTGTGTGTCTGTGTGTCTGTGTGTGTCTGTGTGTGTGTGTCTGTGTGAGGTGTTGGACTGAGGTTGTCTGTGTGTGTCTGTCTGTCTGTGTGTCTGTGTGTGTCTGTGTGTGTGTGTCTGTGTGAGGTGTTGGACTGAGGTTGTCTGTGTGTGTCTGTGTGTGTCTGTGTGTGTTGGACTGAGGTTGTCTGTGTGTGTCTGTGTGTCTCTGTGTGTGTCTGTGTGTTTGTGTCTCTGTGTGTGTGTCTGTGTGTGTTGGACTGAGGTTGTCTGTGTGTTTGTGTGTGTGTGTGTGTGTCTGTGTGTGTTGGACTGAGGCTGTCTGTGTGTTTGTGTGTGTCTGTGTCTCTGTGTGTTTGTGTGTGTCTGTGTGTGTGTGTGTGTTGGACTGAGGTTGTCTGTGTGTGTCTGTGTGTCTGTGTGTGTTGGACTGAGGTTGTCTGTGTGTGTCTGTGTGTCTGTGTGTGTTGGACTGAGGTTGTCTGTGTGTGTCTGTGTGTGTGTGTGAGGTGTTGGACTGAGGCTGTCTGTGTGTTTCCGGATGCAGAGTGGGTCAGACGGATCCTCCTGGACCAGCTGCTGGACTTGAGACCACTTGGTGCCATCTGGAAACAGGCCGCTCTGTCTGGAAAGCCAGCAGCCTTCAGGAAATGAGGCCTGATACTTCCAAAGTAAAAGTCCCGGTGACCTGTGAGGACCAAACAGGAAGTGATCTTTTCCTTTTCTGTTTTCACCTGAATCGGGTCCATCTGACCTGAATGATGAAACATCAGCTGACTCACCCACATCTCTGTCCCCCTGCAGCTCCCTGAGGCCTCTCCATGGGAAAAGAAAGTTTTCCTGCGGCTCTGGGAGTAATCCAGCTATTTTAGGAAAACACGTCACAGCTTTGAGCTGCAGCCCAGAAACTCGCCTTATTTCTTTTCTGCTCTCCGGACTTGTTGCACGGCGCCGTGTTTTCCTCCACCAGAGACACGCTGCTCCCAAACTGTTTTCCGGGGGGGGGGGGCATGAAGCCGCCTGGTTTGTCCTGCCGGTCCGACCTGTGTGGAGGAAACGTCAGCAGGTTCGTGTTCGTGTTGAGGCGTGACTTTGCAGAGCTACAGGTCTTCATCCAGGCTCCACCTCAGCCTTTCCTGTATGCCCTCATCCATCAGCCCGGCTGGGCACCGTGAGCCGGAGACAGCAGGTTCATTACGCACAGCTGCGTGTGCACGGACACACAACACATCGTGCATGCCTGCTGCCGGATGTGTGTATCGGATTCATCCCGGGCATATGTGCGTGCATGTGTGTTTTTACCCCCCCCCAGTGAGGGAGCGTGCACACACGTCAGCTCGGGGAGGGCGAAGCCTGCTTAAAATGCTGTGAATGTGACAGCCGATAGTCCAGACCACAGCAGCCTGCGGACGGCTAAAGGTGAGCCGGTTCAGGGGGTGGGGGGGCACCACAATGCCAACGGAACCAGCCCGCCCGCAGACGTGACGCCGACTCACAGACAACAAAGACAGAGACGCGCGGAGACGCTCGGCTGGTTTCCAAAGACGCGCGGAGGAGTCGGAGGCGGAACCGACCGGACCGAGGAGCGGGGAGCGGCGCCCTTGGCTGGGGAGGGGGGGGGAACATGACAGTGGTGCCCGCAGAGAACCTGGATGAGACTGTGGCACTGGCCGCGCTGTCCGCCCAGGATGTGTTCGACCCGGAGAGAGCCGAGAACCAGGACTGCTGCGAGCGGGTGGTCATCAACATCTCCGGGCTGCGCTTCGAGACGCAGCTGAAGACGCTGGCCCAGTTCCCCGGCACCCTGCTGGGGGACCCGAGGAAGAGGATGCGCTTCTTCGACCCCCTCCGGAACGAGTACTTCTTCGACCGGAACCGACCCAGCTTCGATGCCATCCTCTACTACTACCAGTCCGGGGGCCGGCTCCGGAGACCCGTCAACGTGCCGGTGGACATCTTCATGGAGGAGATCAAATTCTACGAGCTGGGGGAGGACGTGATCGAGAATTTTAAGGAGGATGAGGGCTTCATCAAGGAGGAAGAGCGGCCGCTGCCCGAAACAGAGTTCCAGCGGCAGGTCTGGCTCCTGTTCGAGTACCCGGAGAGCTCCGGACCCGCCAGGGGGATCGCCATCGTCTCGGTGCTGGTTATTCTCATCTCCATCGTGATCTTCTGCCTGGAGACTTTACCGGAGTTCCGAGAAGAATCCAGAACGTATGGCGATCAGCTGGCGCTGAACGGAACCGGGCGCGCCAAGAAGCCGGACCCCTTCACCGACCCGTTCTTCATCGTGGAGACTCTCTGCATCATCTGGTTCTCCTTCGAGCTGCTCGTCAGGTTCCTCGCCTGCCCGAGCAAGCCCGCCTTCTTCAAGAACATCATGAACATCATCGACATCGTGGCCATCATGCCCTACTTCATCACCCTGGGGCTGGAGCTGGCGGAGCACCAGGGGAACGGCCAGCAGGCCATGTCCCTGGCCATCCTCAGGGTCATCCGCCTGGTCCGGGTCTTCCGGATCTTCAAGCTGTCCCGGCACTCCAAGGGGCTCCAGATCCTGGGCCAGACCCTGAAGGCCAGCATGAGGGAGCTGGGCCTGCTCATCTTCTTCCTCTTCATCGGAGTCATCCTCTTCTCCAGCGCCGTGTACTTCGCCGAGACCGACGACCCGGACTCGGGTTTCAGCAGCATCCCGGACGCCTTCTGGTGGGCCGTGGTGTCCATGACAACGGTGGGATACGGGGACATGTGTCCGGTCACCATCGGCGGGAAGATCGTGGGCTCGCTGTGCGCCATCGCCGGGGTGCTGACCATCGCGCTGCCGGTTCCGGTCATCGTGTCCAACTTCAACTACTTCTACCACCGGGAGACGGAGCACGAGGAACAGCTCCAGTACACGCACGTGACCTGCGGCCAGCAGCAGCTCACCTTCGGAGAGTTCAAGAGGAGCGACAGCAGACCGTCCCTGTCCAAGTCCGACTACCTGGACTGCGGGGACGCGGACTCCATCAAGTACACCAACTGCAGCCCGCACAAAGCCCGCACCGGGAAGCTCACCGACGTCTGAGCCACACGCGCCTTTACGCACGGCGGCGCGCGGAGGGAAGCTCCCGGCGTCATTCCCAACATCCCGCGGTCCGGTTTGAGTTCGGACTGACCAGCTTCTTCTTTGTGCCATCGACAGGAATCATTTCAACCTGGTGGATTATCACAGAACTCATCTTCACACGAACTGTCTTCCATTTCGCGCGTCTGGAGCTGGAGCTGAGAGAAGCTGAGCCAGCGGCCGATGGCAGCACTTTATTCTGTTAAAAATCCACCTTCCTCTTAGTAAATGTGATTTATTGCCCTTAAGATGCAGCTTTAAAGTTTACATTTGCTTTTCTGTCGACGTGCAGCAGAAACACAACAACAGGACCAATTTAATCTAAATATACAGACTAATGCAGGAGGCGCCTGACAGACACACACACACACACACACACACACACACACCTGTTATTTCACCCCATGTACTTTCCATTCAGGCTAAAACTCAGTGTTGGATCAAAAGATGGAAAAATCGATTACACTCAAATTAACAGATTTGGATTCCAGATGGCTCTTAAGTGTATAAAACAGGCTTCCGTGGAATCAGCCTGCAAGACCAAAATTAGGGCAGCGCACCCTTCTGTGAACGGGCACGGTTAATTCAGCAGCAGACAGGAGGTGAACCTGGAAAAAAAAACAAAAAAACAAAACAAAACAAAGAAAACTATGTAATGCAAACCAACAGCGCCACCGTGCGGGTGAAGGGAGTCCCTGCATCTTTCGGTGGATGCAGTTTCTATAGCAACCTTCCAGACTTTTCTGTATTGTCTGCCACAGGAATGAAAGGACGCAGGCTGAAACTGTGAGGCCAGAAAACCACCATGTTGTGGAAGCCTCCATGTTGTCGACTTCAGCAGATGGAACTGAAGCATCACGTTTAAGGTTTAACAGGAAAGTGATCGGAGTTCACCTGCTGCACTGCAGTCACACAGAATATGGTCCATCCTGATCCACGTTGTTTAAAATCAGCCCATCACACCTTCCTTGATCCCACACTGAGGTTTCAAACTGACAAATTTTCAAGATAAAGAACAAAACAAATCAATACAGCAGTAAAATTTGAGAAAAGCAAGAAAATCCTCACTGTGAATAGTTTTAAAAAGATATTTTGAATGTTATAGAACTTGACTGATACTGATGTAAACTGTACAGACTGACATGAGAGAAAAAAAGAAAGTGATATCAGTGGAAATTAGGTTTTTAGACAAACTGATATTTTGTCTGGCAGTTATGTGTCATGTCCTTGGGGCACTTTTTAAAAAAGGAACAATGACATGAGTGGTATATAATACACTAAATCTACAGTGTTAAACATCCAAATTCAGTTTATTTGCTATTTATGGAAGCAAAATAAGGCCAAAATGAAGTTTAATCATGAAAAAAAAAAAATTAACACCCAACTTCTAAAAATGTAAAATTTGTTTGGCTTTATTTTGCCTCTATAGCTAAGATAGATCCGGATAGTGATGAAACTGATCCACAGATATGATCTGATCATAATTTTCTGGTTGACAAATGAGATGAATGGAAAATGTAAATTTAGTAATTCTGTGTCAATTGATCAACATTTACTTTGTAATTTGCACAGCTGACCAGTTAGATCATTTATTATGTCGAAATAAGATCCCCTGTTGTATCGGAGGTTTTCAGCTCTCTGCTCATCTGGTCTCATCTGGAATCCACAGACGAATAATCCGAATAATAATCAACTGAACCTGCTGGAAAAAAGGGGGACTTTTGAGAGACTGACGGAATAAAAGGATGATACGATTTCACCGTGGTTGGATTATTATGGATGGAGGCCTGATGGAGTATAACTGTGGAGTCATCAACAGATTCTCAACACGGAGGGCTCCAAACAAAGGTGAGTTCCACCTGCGCCAAGCTCCACCCACACCCAGATGATCAGACTGAGCAGCCATTTGAGTCATCTGCTTTGGAAAATCTAAAAGGAAAAAAAAAAAAAATCAAAAAAAGCACACACTACAATCCAGTTTCTCTGAATTAAGTCAAGCTCATTGTTGGAAGTAAAATTTCATCAACAAAATGTTGCTTAAACTTAGTGGATCAAATTCAGATCCGCACCAACGAACAGATGACACTTCACTGAACAAGATGAGCTTGGCTTTTGAATGTGTCTTATTTTTAATTCATCTTTGTTTTTTAAATAGTTCACCTGTTTGGGCTGAGGGCTCTTTAAGCCCCACCCCCACAGCCCACTGTGCTCTGATTGGCCAGCTTCACTTCCACGTGTTCACGTTTGAGTCGGTAATTTTAAATAACTTCCGGGCTAAAGGCAAACAAAGAAAGAGATAATCCGAGTTCAAAACTGTCGCAGGTAAGAAAATATGAATGAATTTTACTTTTGTGATTGCAGTTAAAAATAATTGCAACACAAAGTGAAGCTGTAGTTAAAGAGTGAACGGTTAAAGTGGTTAATTTTCTGGCGCTAACGGACATTAGCACGCGGCTTTAGCATGCTGTTTCCACGAAGCCGGAAACATGGCGGCTCTCAGCACAGCAGGTACGCGGACTTCCGGTCTGTATTCTGACTGATGATCTTCCTGGACGCCTTTTGTTCCTGCTGATTCACAGAAATAAAGGCCAGTCTGATCCGGATCCAACACCTCACTTCACCTTTTAGTCTGGTTTTACCGTTCACATGACGCTGTGTAATCTCTCCACGTCCTCTGTGGTCTCCTTTAGAAAACAAGATGTGGGCTGTTTACGGTGGAGGATTAAAACTATAAAACCCTCACCCATTAGCAACAGGAGAGAAATCAGGATGGTGCAGTCCCACCCTCAGCCTGCAGGTGGCAGCAGCTGCTGGGAGGAGCTCAGCACAGCTGGATCATCTGCAGTCTTTCCTCCAGCTCAGAATCATTCAGGCACCAGAGTCATAACAGAAAGCCTGAACCCACTGCACCTTCAGTGGTCAAAGTCAGCCTGAAAATAAAGTGAGTCCAGGAGAAGCCGATTTTCTACATCAGGTCATAGTGACACTTGATAATTTTGTTCACCCCATTCATAGCTGTGAAGGTGGTCTAAATATTAGAAACGCCTCTCTGTAATGTGATACACTCCATCCTCACAGTGATCAGAGCTGAGCAGCTTCATTACAGCTGAACACTATGGAGGACTTCAGCCTGCTGTTCCTAACAAACTGCCACCTGAGTGTATCTAATTAATTATCTCTTTTATGGAGAGGCTGTAAAGAGTCTGGCTGGAGTTACCTGCAGCTTATGGATGGTTTTATCACATTCATGGAATCGGTTGCTCGTTCTCTGATGTCTTCGTGTCTTTCTACCTTTGAGCTGCAGCAGTAGGAGACGTCAGTACTGTTGGGTCACGATTAACAGGTTTGTTTCTCTGCGACGGAAAATAAATCATGTTTGGAGCGTGTTGTATGAACCTTCAGCTGCTCTCCCACCACCCAGCTCCCATGTTACAGTTACATAACAGTGTCAGACATGACAGCATCGCACTAACTGACTGTCCCCCCCCTGGCAGGGTTCTTGGTCAAAAGCTCTTCTTGTGTCCTCCCCCCTCCCTCCTCATGCCCCGTGTGTCCTCTCTGAACATATGCAGTCGATGCAGGCGGAGGTAAACAGGTTTCCCCTTGAATGACACTGCTGCTGTTGACGGAGCAGAGTTACGCTATGACAGCTATTGTTAGCGTCTTTGTCACTGCTGTGGGAATCTGTCCCGAAGCCTCAAGTGGCCCACAGTGAGTTACACCCCCCCCACTCATTTTTCCACTTCATAGGAGACTAACGGGTCCAGACAAAAACAGCAGTGTGGAGGTGAAGATGGAGGAGAGGGAGGGCACAGGATAAAACACATGACGGTTCTTCATAATTCCCAAATTCATCTTCACCTTCTGAAAAAGTCTTTTCACAAAATCAGTAATGACCTCCAGATGTTTTTCTGGCCCTGTTAACAGAGCCCAGGTCACAGATCTGTGCTCAGATACCAGATACTCTGCTGACAGGGACTTATTCAGTCCTCAGCTCCTGGATCGATTCAGCAAAGAAATCCTGATGTAATGATCATCATGGCAGGTAAAAGTGCAAATGACCATTTTCTTTTGCGCTAATAAAGGAAATCCAGTTTTTATTGGCCTTCTCTTGAAAAACACAAATATTATGATTTTACACAGAAATAGCTCCTTTTTTTTCCACTTGTTCATATTTAGATTTCAGTTGGACTTAAATTGTGATAAATTGTGCAGTTCTAATCAGCTCATGACCTTCTCTCACCATCTCAGCCTGAAGCCATTTCTCCTCCAGTTGATCTTTTTCTTGCTGCAGCTGCTCACTCAGTTTCTGCCGGAGATGGTTTTTTAAAACCAACTCTGTTCTGACAGAGACTGGACCAGTTTGGCCTCCATCTGCATGTTCTACTGCACTGGACCTCCAGAACCTCCACCCGGCTGCCTCCTCCATTAACTCCTGGCCCCTCTGCTAAAGCCGTCTCTCTCTCAAATATTTAGCTGCTGTAAACTGATCTGTTTTCAAGGTAAACATGGGGTTTAAGTGTGCCATGTGTGTGGCTCTGTCGTAGGCTGATGGTGGACAGTGCAGCAGTTTCTACTGACGGAGAGAAGCTCAATTAACAGATGAAGTTGTGATCCTTCTGCGCTCTGCTCCAAACACAGCAGACCGGTCAGCATGACACGCTCGTTCAGGTCAGGGGTCGTGATTATTTAAAGACACTTATGTCATTCCACTTGATGAATTACAGACACGGGGACCTTGACCAGCACGGCGTCAAACTATCGTCGACAGCAGCTGCTGAGCCCGCGGTCGCCATGGTAACCGGATCACAACATCCACAGAGCTTCAGGCTGTTCACTCTGTTGTTGTTATTCAGACTTGATGAGAAGTCATTTTTAGTGAGACAGGTTTAGACACAGATGTTTTTATTGGATGTCCCGATTGGGTCCACGGGCCCCAGTTTACCTACCACAACTATAAATAGACTGTTGGTCCACAACTGGAGATCAGATCATTAACTCATGATTTGACTTTGATGAAGCAAACGTGCGGTTTGGATTTAATCAGTTTTAAAGTCAGGATTAGGATCAGATGAGGATTGGATGAAAGTCAGCATCATAAAGGTTAAGATCAGGATCAGAGTTTGTCCAGGTTACAGTTCAGGTGCTGCTGTTGGTGCGATCAGCCTCATGTGATTAGCTAATAATAACACATTATGTGGAGGCAATTAGCCATCGTCTTTGTATAATGTATGTGTGATCCTTTACAATCCCTCTGATATTCTGACTTGACGTCCCCTTCCCTCTCCTTCCTGGAGAACAGTCTATTTTTAGTAGCTACTACATGGAAAATGTGCAGCCATGCTTACAGATGCCAGCTGATAATACCTTGCAGAATCTGCTGGAGTGAAGTGAAGCTCGGCAAAACACACAGAGCAGTTTCACTGGATTATTTTACAAATTATGTGCAGTACACAGCTGGTTTGACTGCTTCTGTTTATGGTCCAGCTCACCGGCTGCCGGCTTGTCCTGCTTCAACTCGTCACATCCTGTCTGGAGGACAGTTTTTAATCCAGACTTTTTCCCACCAGGGTCCAGATCTGAGTCCAAAGTCATTTAAGATCTGAGGCTCCTGCTCCGGGACAGCTCAGGTTGTGTTGAGACAAGCAAGATCTGCTTGGATTTAATCTCGGTCATTGTGATTGGAGTAGAGTAATCCACATGGATGTTACTGTATGAGTGTCATTGTTTGGGGCTTTTTAAAAATGTTGTTCTGTTTTTCTGCCCGGCTGCTCTTTGTGTGCACAGTGAAGACTCAGTAGACATGGTGCTGGTTTGTCCTGTCCTTGGCTTTGCTTCTTCAGCATGTGACCATGATGATGAAGATGGCCTGGAGTGTGTGTGCTTGTGTGTAGCTGATGACAGGAGTGAGGAAGAGTGTGTTGTTGGTGCTGTTCCTGTTATTGTGTCTGATCGGGATAATGGTTCGGACTCAGGCTGACTTTATTTTTCTGGTGATGGAAAACAAGAGCCTGGTTGAGAAAAAGTGTAAAGTGTATTTCCATTCCTATTGCAGTCATAGTGTGTATCAGTGATTTTTGTCACACCATGATCAACAACTGATGGAACCACATCGTCGTAACGTGATGTTTTTATTTAGTTTTGATGCTAATAAAAGCTCCTCACAAATCCTCTGATCCATTTTTAAAACACAACTGTATTTTCAGTCACCTGGGGGCGATGGCAAATATAAAAATATAAAAAAATCTCATTTGTTTTGGGTTTTTGTATCATTTGATTGCTGGCTGATCCTGAATGTGACAGAGTCACATGCTGTTTGTATTTAGATACTTAACGACAGTGTTGTCCTTTTTCTGTTCAGGAGAAGAACGATGAGCTCGCCCTTCACTTCACAGCGCCTTGTCAAACCAAAAGACTATAACAGCCCGACTCCCGTCCTCCCTCCTCTTCTTCATCTCCCTCTGACGAAGGTGAAGTAAAACAAACACTGACACTCATAGGAAACATGGAGCTATGAGACGCCTTGCCATGACACCAGGACATTCTGACTGATTTTTCTTTGCACAGAGCGAAGCTACAGTCGGACTCTGAGGTACGACAAACGTTACTTGAATCATCACAATGCTAAATAGACTTACAACATGCGTGCAGACTAACGGAGTCCTGCATATATTCACAAGTAGATGTTCTTTGGGAGATCGCTTCTCTTGCTGTAGAGACACTTGTGAGTCCTGTGTGTATGTTGCATATCATATACAAACCAAAACATATTATTGCATGCTTGGAAAGTAGAGCATGTAAACAGAAGAAAACAAGTTTGGCTTTTGTGTTGATGGCTCAACCAAGCACTGCAAACTATGGGAACAACAACGACCACAACTCATCACTATCAAGTTGATTCAAATAACCGTTTGACTCATGGAGTTAGCTGCAAAATCTATATTTTTTTAAAGTATCATATTGTATATGTTTTATAAGGAGCGGCAGCTTTTTAACATTTTGCTATTATGTTTAATTTTGTTCATTTTTGCTTCGGTAAAAAAACAAAATCAAAGCAGCTCCAGTTGGCAGCTCTGATGAAAATGTCTGGCCTGCTGAAAACAATAAAATTTACCAACAGAAAGTGGCCTGGCACTTATAGGAACGTCTGTGCTGGAAATTAGGACAAACGACAGTTGAAAGGCATCAAACGCAGACATGACATCTTACTTTCATTGAATAGTTCTGAATGCTTGCGTTTCTGATCAGAATGCTGTAATATCCGTTATCTATCAATAACATCTACCTCAGTGTCCGCTCATTAACGACAGAAGCTTTAACATCTGAACGGCGTCAGCATTAACTCCATAATCCCAACAGAGTCATTAGACCTGCGTTGAGCTTTCAATAATCTGGTGCAATTAAAAAAAATAAACCAAATGCTCTATAAACTGCCATTTAATAACTTAAAGAAATCCAAGAAACACTCAACTATGTATCACCGTCATATGAAGAAGAATATGTGTCATCCAGCCTGACTAAAGCAAAGCAATGTTAAGTATAATGTTTTATTTGCACATTTTATTAATTTATATGTAACATTTTTCAAAATGAGTGTGTGTCAATGTGAATGATGTTGGATCAGTGTATAATTGTTGATTTGAGGGCAATAATGGACTGCGGAGCGTGTTTAAACCGCTCCAAACCCTAATGATTTATTGATTTGAGGTTCTATTGGGATTTAGTGACAACCAAGAGTCTAAAATGCTGTTGAGGTTTCTCCAATTCACTGAAGAAAGCTGCAGTTCTGAGGGTGATGAGTAATTCTTGTAAACAGACACATTTTGGAGAATTATTACACAAAGTAGGCAGTGTGAGCGGGACGTTTTCAAGCTTTAAGGGTGGAATTTGTTCAGCAGCCATCTTAGTCTTTTGACACCAGTATTAACCATGTTTGGAGGAGGAGAGAGGGCTGGATCTGACCCACTCTGTACTCTTTCCTGATTGGTTGGTGCAGTCTGTCAATCAAACAGTAGCCATAAAGACTAAGAGACCATAAACTCATCAGGAAAACGTTTACTGGGCTAATAAATCAGAGAGGAGGAGGGACATTTTCCCATAGACTTCACTCCAATCTGACTTCTTTTTGATGGTCAGTAGATGGAGTTTGGGGTTTCTGTCTTTCTGCTGAACCAAATGACTCCCATTCTGGCCTGAAGACGAACAGACGCTTTTCCCAAAATGTTCCCTTTTCATCAGCATCATCATAAAACAGCAGACTGTAAAAACTCTGCACTTTGGTCTGGATGGAATTCTGCTTTGGTTAGATGTAAAAACAGCCAAGGGAGATTTGTGTTTGACAGAGTCACTGATGAGCTGTCACTGGGCATTACTCCTGATGATTAATGTATTCTGCGTACTGTACGTGCAATAACAGAACCAATGAGAATAATAATAATGATAATAATAACACCACATTTGCTCTGTGAGAGCAGACAGACTTGTCTTCATGTCCACGTATTTAAGCATCACTTGATATTAACGCTTCATGTCCATCATCAGCTGCAGAGTTCAGTCCAGGCTTCTCAACACATTGTCTCATTTTCATGCAAAAACGAGAGGAAGTATTAGTGAGAGTGACTCCTGAGCTCGCTAAACATCAGGTGGAGACAAAATAATTCTTTTCTGTTTTCTCTTATTGTCAGCTGTTGTTCATTTTGGCAATCTTCCATTGTGATCTATTTTTGATAAAATAAATCTTTAATCCTGATCAGTTTCTATCTCCATGTGTTTTCAGACGACTGCACATGCAGATGTGTCACATTCAGCGTTTCCATTCAAACATTTTCATGGGCAAAAAGTGCATTTAATGACATCATGTGTGTATTACCTTCATCCTTTGGTTCATCCCTGTGAGCTCATCAGTGTAGAAAAAGGCTTTAAAAACAGTCAGAGTGTGAGCCGACGACATGAAGAGCTGGAAATGACGTAACAAAATTAACCCTGCAGAGTTACAGATACGTCTCCATTCACTCCGAATAATAACAGATTCTGCTTATTTAGGATTTAATATGCATAAGAGCTGCAGCAATTAGTCACGTAAAAGATTGATTGGTTGGAAAAAAATAATCTGTCTTGTGATAAACAATTCATTTAAATTTTTGTGGCCTAAACAATGAAACATTTCTTTTTTGTTTTTTTAGTAGGCATGTTAGTAACAAAATAATAAGTCATGAAAATAATTGCAAGGTTAATTGACAGTTTGAAATAATCAATTTCAGTCTTGTGATACGAGCAACTCACCTGCAAATTGGAGAAAATTCAAAAATATTGAGACACAAAGAGAGCTGTGGTTGTTTGGAAGAGGCCCTGGATAAATAAGCACATGACATTCAATTTTGTGTACAATAAACAGTCAGAGAAAACGCAGATGATTCATTTTTGCTCATTAGGTGCAAACCCGTGGTTCTGTCATTGTGTTTACTGTCGACAGCAAAAACTGGACGACAACAAAGTCCAAAAACAGATGAGTGAAGAAATTCAGACGTCACTTTTGTCAGATCGTTTCATCTCAATAAAAAACACGCACATACACTCCTGAAACCAAATTTCCTGCCTTTGTATCTCTTAGTAAAAACTATCCTTTAACATGTAAGTCATATTATTCATGTCTGAAGGGTTCGAATCTTGTTCAGTGCTCCGTCAGTCAGCGTTAACTGCAGAAAGAAAACCAGCAGATGTCGTTTAGAAACATGCAGTAAACACACTCTTTCATCAAACAGCAATAATGCAGAAAAGTATGTCAAGGTGACTCGTCGGGCTGATCCCGTCTGTGCAGAAAAAGTTAATAGTGCCTTAATCATAGTCTGATTCCGTTATTCACCCTGTTAAATGCATCTGAAGTAAGTGTGTTTTCATATTAACACTGTAGAGATGATGTATTGAATCTACAGTAAGCAGTCTTCCTGAAGGAGAAGAAAAGAAATCTACAGAAGCTCAGTGTGGTGTGCCGTTGTTTGCTTGTTTGTTGTCATCAGGTAACTTTTATTTTAGCTAAAGATGAATTTAGTTCACAATCACATAAATATAGTAATTGTCTTTTATAACTATGGGAAGTCTCAGAGTCCTAAAAGATGAAAGAAAAAGTTTTAGTTATGAACTTTCTTAATAACAGCTTTCTGAGTACAAACAACAGCAGGACTATAAAATTCTGTTCTAGTTGGAGAAAACTTTACCACGAAATATTTGCACCAACGAGCACTCTGGGCTTCTGAAGTTCACTTTAATTCAGTAGAAATCTGAATGCCTGTTCCACTGCACTTCATTCTTTCTGTGCTTCAGGTGTTTTTTCACTCATTTACAGATGAATATCAGCGTGTCATTGACAATGTGGCTGTTAACTAATGACCAACGATAACAAGTACTGATGATGAAAATCTGAATTAAACCAACTATTTTCTGTACGCTGAATTTTTGATTAGACTGATTGGACAAAAAAGTAGTGAGAAAAAGTTGGCTTCAGTTCCATTAATTTCCCAGAGCTTTCAGTCACATATGAGGGGCTTTCTTCAGATGGAGTTGATCAAAAAACTGGTGGAGACTCAAAGCGCTGGGAAAGTAAAACTAGTAAGAGGCCTTGAGTCCACTTTAGTGTTTGTTTAGTTTAAGAGGTGGGAGTAAAATTATCCTGATGTAACATTTAGATTTGTCATCATGGAAGCTGAATAATGAAACTTTACCAAACAGCATCTTTTTACAATGATGATTAAAAACTAAAGAGGAAAGGTTGAAATTATTCACCTTCTTGTAAAATCACTTGAATCATTTCAAATGACCAACTTTGGATTTATCTGATTCTGTTGGATGTTTTGAATGAATTACAACTTGTTTAATTTATTGACTTCATATTTTCCATCATTTGTTTGATCTGGAAAAGTAATAATCAGGATAAATTCACATAAAAATGTCTATAAATGTGTTGAATCTTTCCAGACTCAACTTCATGTCAAACATAGTTGACTTTAAAGAAAGTGATGTTGAAAGAATACGAAGAGAATGACTGCAAAAAACAAGAAGTAAATATAAACCCGTATCGGCATGAGTGTAACAACTGCAATTTGTCTCCAAGTGTTTGAAGTCAGTCCTGTGTTCATTCACTGAAGTGTGTGTTTGTGTGTTTGTTCGTTTGTTTGTTTCATGTTGTTTTGCACTTCCTGCAAACAGCTGATACAACTGACAAAAAAAAAAAAAACAACTTTGTCTGCAGAACCTAAACTGTTGTCCTCAGTGTTGAAAACCTCTTATGATAGACTTTATTTTTGTTAACTTGGAGTGTCTGTGTTTGTATGACAGGTACAAAGTTAAATAACACACTGTAATAAATGTCTGGCTTGGGATCGTACACACTGTATATGCACAACAGAGTCATTCTGAATACTAGTTGTGACTACGTTTAACGTGGCCTTTTCTTTCTCTTCAATGTTCTGCAATGTTGTAAATGATTTGTATATTATGATATAATGCATATTAAAGTTAACGGGGCTTTATGTTTCTACTTATGTTTAATAAATAAATGAACTGTGCTCCACTGTATAACACGGACAGGAGAGTTTGTTTGTCTTCTGTCGACACGACTTGAACAATGTTGTATCATTTTTCTAACTGTTGGCGGAGTCATGTAGCTCCGGGGAGATCTGGCCTCCCTGATCCTGCGCTCAGTCTCAGGCCTCATTCAAAAGTAATGACGGCGAGCTGCAGGGAGACAGATCCATTACATCAGAAACAGAAAAACCACAAATGAACCAGGAACATTAACACAGACATCCCGAATCTGCAGCTACTTTTATTCTCCTGAAAACTTCTCTGTCGCTCGTCCTCATGAGGGTCTGACCTTTTGTCCAAACCCCAGAGTCACATGACCTGGACTTAGTACGTAAAGAGCAGTTTAGTTGTGAAATAAGACGGCTGCCTCAGTTACATCTGCTAACGTGTGTTAGCTTAGCATCAAGACTGCTAACTGTGTGATGTTCAGTGTTCACAGAACAAACCAGTTTTACTGGATACTGAATACTGTTGTTTGTTTACCTCACGCCTCGTCAGTGACTTTTTGACGACGGCATCAGCTGATCGGCGTCCGATCGAGTGACTGAGGGAGCGGCTGAGAGACGAGAGCACTTGGCCTTTGTATTTGTGAAACCCAGCTCCACTCGTTATCAATAAGTGATGAACCTGAGCAGGTTTCACTTCTGTCCCCTGAGACCAGCAGGAACTGGAGGCCGAGTCAACAAATCAGTGTGCTTGTGTGTGCGTCCTGCTCAGGAATCAGTGTCTCTGGTTCTGAAGGTCAAACAGACAACAGTGTGAACTGAGTCCAGATCCTCAACTTACTGCTTTAATGTTTCTGTCTGTATCTTCAGCGTTCAACTCCAACATCCAAGTTGAAGACCACGAGTCCTTCGACCCTGAAGAGTCGACGAACAGCTGACTGCCGTGCGATCAGGATGGTCTGAGGTCCACACACACACACACACACACACACTCACAGCCATCACTGTTCTCTCATCTCTCCAATCTGGAGGACACTCCGGCTGATTAAAGTAGCCCATCACCTTGCTCACCATGTTCACCCTGTTCACCAGGACTCGTCTTCTGCCCCACAGGATGGTTTTTATTTGCCTTGTTAGTGTCGGGCAGTAAATCCTCGAAGAAAGAGCACAATCACCCGTCCATGACTGACCACAAACTGCATTCATGAAAGACTCACTAACAGCCAGATCATTTGTCTGTCTGTCCATCTGGCTAATTAATGCAGCAGGTTTGTTAGCTGATGGATTTTCCTGTTAAATTAAGTTTGCTGTCATTTTTGCTCTGTGGTGTTTCTGTCGTTCTGTAAGCGGACGTGTGTTTTTTCTCTCAGTGGGCAGAGGCAAGGTCGACTCTTCTGAACACAAAGTGTAGGGATTTCTTTTATTTTTATAATTTTTTGGATCATACCATCAGTGAACAGAGCTCCGGGGGGGAATACAGCAGAGTGTATGTTAGACTGTCCAGGGCCCCACACACACACAGGCAGGTTTATTTGCATGACATGTCCTGCACTGATGGGTAAACTGCAGCGACGACCCCCCGTGGACGGTAAATGGTGCGAACTGCCAGGACCCTCCGCAAAAATAGACTCCAGAATCCCCTCAAAGAAAGAGGAGCTTTCTAAAAATAGACCTGGCTCACACAGAGAAGCTGCGGTCGCTGCGTGCAGGGATTCCCTGAAGGTCATTTTTGGTTTGAACCTGTTTATCCTGATTGTTGGAGGAAATGTAGAAACAAGTGCAGCATTAAAGGGATAGATGCCGACACCTGGAGCACAATGAGCTAATACTAATGCTAATTAATGATAAAGCAAACTGTAAGACGAGCAAAAGCACAGAAAATGGTGGCAGATATGAAATTAAAGGTTCTTTAAGGAGTGGGCGAGCATCAGAGCGGACAGATCAGACCCCAGTGCTCTGTTTGTGCTAAGCTAAGCTAACAGCCTTCAGACCCGAGGCCCCTCTCTGAACTCGATGACTCTCAGCGTGTGTTCATTTAACAGCTTCTTCCTGCGTGCTTGCCAACTGGCCGTGAATGGTGGTCGTGCCCCGGCGGCAGCGACCGTGAGAACAAACTGTGGACTCCTGTAGGAGCTAATGATGGTGTTAATGCTGCCTGTCCTCCAGCCGTGGGGGGGTCGGCGTCCCATTTAAAGTCCTCTCTGAAAGAGCCAGGAGCGAGCATGTCTCCAGGAGGACCGCTGCCAGGGCCTCATTAAAGGCCGCTGTGCACTCGCTTCACTGCTCTCAAACATGATGCATTATGGACCAGAGATAAGAAAAAAAGTTGGCTTTTTAAAAATCCTGACAGCTGACGATGTGATGTTTTCTGAAGAATTTTGAGGAGGGTTTTCAGCCTGGACTCTCACTGAGCTCCAGGTGGTTCAACAATCAAACTAATGACGGCTGTCGAATCCTCAGGGGCCCGAAGAGGACAGGAAGTCCCTCGTCCTCACTAACTTCAGACTTTTTGTTTTTCCAGTGTTCCACATTCATGGGACAAAACGATGGTAACAAGTAAGTCACCCTTTAGATTTTTAATCACGTTTGAATAGAAATGCCCAACCATCATCGTTAAATAATATTGTTTCATTTACTTTACGCTGAAAAAGGAAGCCATGGATGTTTCAACAGGCGGACTTTGGTCCGCCATCAAGGCGATGGTGGAGCCTGTGGGTGACATCACAGACGCGGCCTCCATCTTTGTTCGCTTCAGAGAGAGCCAAAGTAAGTGAAGGCATCACGCCTCCGAACACGAGGCAGGGAGGTTCATTCTGCTAACACGACAAACTGTAAAGGTTCCAGTCAGGCCTGTTCTCTTGTTTAATTCATTTACATCCTTCAGTTTCTCACAAACAGACAATCTGACCTCAGCGTGTCTCTGTCCGTCCTCCTACAGGACAACTGTGCACTTCTTCATTTATTCATCAGTTTACTCACAGCAGGAGTGAGAATCTGCTGAAATATTCAACACAGCAAAACATTCTGGGTTCAATGGAAATAAGATCATTCTGAATAAAGGAGAAGGTCAGAGAGTAAATGACCATTCATCCACACCACTGATCAGAAACATGTACAGTAAGAACGATGGCCATTATTACACAGTTCATCGTAATATCGAGCACTTCTTCACCTCTGAGCTGTTTCCTCCTCCTTCCTAACTGACTTACTGCCACCCCCTCCATTGATCTGCTCATTGACAGATCCGTCCCAATCAGGTCGGCGTTTTGATGATGAAAATGCCGTTTGGACATTGATGTTGTCAGGTGATGTTTCTTTATTTACACCGGACCTGCAGAATGATCATCCAACGACGTCCCTCAGGTCTGCTGACCAATCAAACCTCTCAGAATTAGCTCAACAACACTCCACTCCATAATGAAGACAGAAAACTTTTGGGCTGATGTGGACTTTGGGAGAAACCAGCAGCACCTCGGGTCTTCCCATTTAAAACGTGCTGTTTAAGTGAACGTCCAGCTCAGTCGCTTCCTGCTGGTTGGACCATGTTGGACCGTGCTGGACAGATTTGGGTCTCATTTGAACAACTTCCTTCTCTGACCCGGCTTCGTTTCTGTCTGTGCGGTTCAACGTGAACCTGATGACATCAGTATTTTCTCAGCCTTTCTCTTCCCTCCATCATCATCAGCGCTGCTACGCTTCGTGTCCGTTATCTCTTCCCTCCCCCATCTGTCACTTCGCCTCCCTCTCTACTCGCTGGCTCTCCCATGACGTGACTCTAATAATAGCTCCCTGAAGTCGGGCCCCGGCAGCCCCCAAGGGCCGTGTGTTGGTCTTGAAGGGCACTGCATGAATTGGCCACGCTCTTTTCCCTGCATGCTATGGGGCTTGTAAATAGCTTTGGAGAAAGGAGGAGGATCTGCATAGGCATTATATAAGTGTCCCGTGTGTTTATGAATGATGGGGGGGTTTGGTACATTCATAAGTCCAGCTGCAGCTGCTGCTCCAAACACCCCCCTCCCACCGCTCAACCATCCATGTGTGCACATATTGAACTTTTGTATGAATAACCGATAAGCAGAGCCAGTTTTCCTTCATTTAATCACCTCGACAGTAGTTCAGCTTCACTGGAACACTTCAGGCTGCTCCGTCTGGAGACATGACCCAAAAAGGTCAGAAGTTCTGTCTCAGTGTGACTGATGGACATAAAGTTCTATTAAATATGATGTGAAGTATCAGTTCATTTAGTTTATTCCAAATATTTAATTTTGACTGTAACGGTAAAAATAATCATCCTCCAGTCTCCTGACTGTTTCCAGAAAGTGAGCTGCTCCTCAGTTGCCATCTTGGCAGAGCCGGACTTCATTTTTAATTCTTTTACAGACTGGACAAAAAGAGGAAATAACTGTAGTACTTTTGATTTGACAACAGCTGATGCAGTCATGAAATCCAGCTTTGACATTAATAAATAATGTCCTCACTGAAAACATCATAAAATACCACATTTTCATCTGAATCTGTTCATCTGGGTTAATAAACCGGAATACTTCATTCTTATTTTTAGAATTTGTTGTTTTGGAGATTTTGTGATTCTTCTTTCTGCAAAATGACTTCAACATGAAAACAAACTGATGTAAATAATTAGCATAAATATGTTTTCTGTCTCTCCTGAGTTCACCTGAACATTTCATCTGGTTACAGTAGATTTTCTACCACGTTCGCCTCCTGAGGTTTTTCAGATGAGGTCCGTTGAGCTGAGAGCGAGGAGATAAGAGGGATGGGATGTAGGACGGGATGACGACTGCAGAGGGAGTGACGAAGTGCCCCGTGGAAAGGAGGAAGGCTTAATGAGTGTGTTGCCCCTGATTCTGGCACGAGCACGAGGCAGGAGATGACAAGGCGGTGCGCTGCCACAGGGGATGGAGCGTCGGCCTCCCTCCTCCTCCTCCTCCTCAGAGTACAGTAGTGTACACGGCTCAGCCACATTACAGTAAAGACTCAGAAACTCTGATCTGACCTAAATATTCTCCCGTCTGACCTGGCAGCACTCAGTTGTTGCTAATGCTAACAGCCGGCGAACCTCCAGCCAATACACAGTGAGCAGCTGGACCTGGTTCTGGTCCTGGTCCAGGTCCTGACCGGTCACAGTATCTGATGGAACCTGGATGTTTATTTCAGAGTATGAGTGTCCGATATGTTGTACAATAGGTGAACCTGAAGCTCCATAATTTTTCCAAACGGATCCATTTGATGTTCTATGAATGTCGTCGTCCTTTGAGGTTTTTCGTCCATCCGGGCCTGATTTATTAAAGCAGTAAAACGTGGTGCTGAGGTCGACACTTCAGCAGAAACTGTGCCACTAAACAAACTGTCCATGTGAGACCCAAAGCACATGGGCCCTGACAGGATTTGATGTCTGTCAGGGAGCAGCAGGTGAAAGTGGGACCTTCAGCAGCTTAGACACTGCTGCTGATTGGTCGAGCAGCAGATGGAGGAGAAGAGGAGGGAAGAGCTCTCTCAGGAGTTCAAGTGCACGTTCAACTTTCCGCTGGCTTTGAGGAGGGATTTTAGGTGCGGCTCTGTCTTCCATCTTCAGTTTCAGCGTTGGTGAAGCAGCAGCTGTAATCCGACGCTCGGCTGGTTATAGCAGCAGCAGCTTCCCTTTTGTTCGGCAGCAGCCTGCACCTATCATCTAACGCCAGATAAAACGCAGTTCCTCTGAACGCCATCCGAGGTGCATCTGCGCGTTCGTGTCAGCGTGTGAAAGTGTGTGTTCAGCACTACGTCGGCTGTTTCCTGTTTCAGCCTCTCCAGGCTCCTGTTCTCCGGCCTCCTTGTCGAGTTTTCACGTTTTTCTGCCTCCATTCAAAATAACGCGTTTGATCCCTCCGGACTCTGAGCTCTTATTTGTCCATTTGTTTAGAGTTGAGTTTGACCTGAGATCAACACTGAAGAGTTGACTCTGCCATGAACACAGTGAAAGGCCTCTAAACACACGACCAAAGCTTTTTAATGTGATCTTTTTAGGATATGAAACAAAAGAGCGAAATAAATAGTTTTCCTGATGAGTTTATGGTCTCAGTCTGTAGTTTACAGTCTTCAGTACAGACTGACACCCAATCAGGAGAGAGTCCAGAACAGGTCAGATCCACCTTCTACTTAATCTGGATTGTACTGGTTTAAAAAAGCAAAATGGCTGACGGACAGAAGATAAACTGGTGGCTTGAAAGCAGCAGCTCAGTCATGCTGAGCCACAATCCCCTCAGATATTTATTTACATTTGTTGGTTTTCTTAAAAATCTGTTTACTGTTGAAGTTCATTAGTTTTTAGTGGAACAGTTTTAACAAAGGAATCTGAAACAGTTGGAGCTCCAGCTCTTCAGCCATCTTTAATCCGTCTTTAACGTTTAACTTGAACTCGTTTTGACGTCTCAGCTGGTTTTTCTGCCTCCCGTCCTCCTCGTCATGGAGCTGTATGTGGGCTCCCCAGCAGGTCTGTTGGAGGCAGCAGGAGGCAGCAGGAGTGAAAGCTCAGCAGACGGACTCAGCAGTGGGCAGGAAGTTTGGAGCTCAGTTGGCTTCGAGAGCTGGACCTGGTCCCAGATATATTCATAACAAAGATCTGACAAAGACCAACATGAGAGAGATGAGGGGATGATTTCCTGCAAGTCAGGACTGTTTCAGGGTGATTTAGTGTACAATACAAAACCAACGTCCCCGCTGGCGGACTGTGTCCTTGTGTGGGACGGCGTTCAGGCTGAAGGTTGCTCTGAGTGACTGACTGAACTATATTTGTAGTTACAGTGTTAGTTTGTCACTGTAACTGTCTGACAGCTGACAGAGTTTCTGCTGCACGGCTGCTCATAACAAATATCGCCTGCACGAAGTGGCGAATTCCTAAAAACTAAATTTAGTTTGAAAACGTGCCGTTGCGGATCGGTTCGTTCGTTAGCCCCAAGGTTTCTGGGGGTGTGAGGACACAGCAGCACCTGTGTGGTCAGAGATCTGCCACAGGTTCGATCCCCAGGTCTGACTGGGACACAGGATGTACTGAAAATGGAAAACATGGATTTGTGTTCAGTCATGCATGTGCAGCCAATCTGTGCACCGGGCAGAGACATATGATGAGCTGCAGTGCATATGTTATCATGACCTTTGACCTCTGAGGTTTAAGGCAGGATTATAATCCAGTTTTATGTTTGTGGAGGATCAGATCTAGTTCATGTGATGAAGGTGAGCGTGATGCTGGTTGTTGAAATAGCTTTAATGTGTCTGTCGGCCATCTTGGAGGAGGATCAGACCTGATGGCTGAAAGTGTTCTGAGTGAATGGAGGAGACAGAAAAGAGCCTTTTGACTGGTGCAGAGCGCTTCTGTGTTTTTATCTGACACTGAAGGCTCATCTTCATGTGACCTGTCGGGGCGTCGAGGTTTCTGAGAGTAATCTTTAGAGCAGCTTCGTTCTCAGAGCAGTTTGGTGAATGTGGATCATGAAGCTCACAGGTGTAAATCGTTCATCACACATTGATAAGAGTCTGCAGGAAGTGATGCTCAGGTCTCAGACTTTCTTTTAGGGGCTAATTTAAGAAGAGATGTGTAACTGAGTTATTTTTGGAGCTGATAATGTAAAAGACTGACCGAACTCAGATCGATAAATAAAGAAACAAGTCACTGGGCTGGTTTCTCCCGTTACCATAGCAACACCGGGACATATACGCCAACACGGTCTGACTGTCGCAAAATGACCCGGACCTGGACCGGACCGGATCACACAGTCCGTTGAGCAGACCGGTTACATAACTGCTGCAGAGGATCCATGAATCCTCCACCAGGATGCTCCACTTCTTATTGATCCGGTCCCGGTCTGGTTCAGTTGAAGCCCAGATCCGGAGCCCGATCCGGAGTCGGCTGTGTTTTACAGCCTGTCTGCATTGCGTCGAACCCCCCCCATCCTCTTCCTCAGTCCCCTCACTCCCTCTCTCCTAACCCCTCCCTCCTTCCCTCCTTCCCTCCTTCCCTCACTTCTTCCCCCCTCACACCAAATCCTGCAATATGCTCCCGAACCACCGGAGACTGATCCGGGCTCTGCTGCGCCTGTAGCTCCGGATCCTGGACCGGATTCCGTCCAACCCCGCCGTCTTCTTTCTGTTGTTTATTTATTTTTTATTTATTATCTCAGGGAAAAAACTGCAGAGCCGCTTTTTTCTGCTGATGCTGCAGAGTCCAGTCCTCCAGATCCCGTCCATCACACCCGGACCCGGATCCGGCTCCATCTTCTGACCTCCTTTATTTCCAGCGTGATTTCATGAGATGCTCAGTCCGGGTTTCTGCAGCCGATCCGCGGACCTCCGCCGTCTGAAGCCGCCTCCTCCTCCGGGCTGCTCCGGTCCACAATGGAAACCGACACCAAGAGGATCCGGATGCTGACCGACACAACCGATTATTAATATTTCAGATCCTGAAAACCGAGCAGGACCAAACCCAGGCTGTGTGTTCCGTCTGCTGCTCAGGTACAGATGTGCCGGTTCTGATGTCTCCCTGCTGAAGACCGGCTTCGGTCCATTCTTCCCTCCAGGAGACAGAGGTGATGGAGAGGGAGGCTCTTCGCAGCTCCCGGTCTCTCTAGGACCTCCTGCACCGCTGCCTGTCCTCCACCCGCCGGGAAACATGACCGTGGTGTCCACAGACAACATGGACGAGACCTCCACCCTGCCGGGTCACCCGCAGGATCCGTACCCGCCCGACGACGACCACGACGACCACGACTGCTGCGAGCGGGTGGTCATCAACATCTCCGGGCTGCGCTTCGAGACGCAGCTGAAGACGCTGGCCCAGTTCCCGGAGACTCTGCTGGGGAACCCCAAGAAGAGGATGCGCTACTTCGACCCCCTGCGGAACGAGTACTTCTTCGACCGGAACCGACCCAGCTTCGACGCCATCTTGTATTACTACCAGTCCGGGGGCCGGCTGAGGAGACCGGTCAACGTGCCGCTGGACATGTTCTCAGAGGAAATTAAGTTTTATGAACTTGGCGCAGAGGCGATGGAGAAGTTTCGGGAGGACGAGGGCTTCATCCGGGAGGAGGAACGGCCCCTCCCGGAGAAGGAGTTCCAACGACAGATCTGGCTCCTGTTCGAGCACCCAGAGAGCTCTGGTCCGGCCCGGGGCATCGCCATCGTCTCTGTCATGGTTATTCTTATTTCCATTGTCATATTTTGTTTGGAGACTCTTCCGGAGCTGAAGGAGGATCCCAACGACCGGCTGCAGGTGGTGGGAAACACCACCATGTACTCCAAACCCAGCGTGCTCACAGACCCCTTCTTCGTGGTGGAAACGCTCTGCATCATCTGGTTCTCCTTTGAGTTGATAGTTCGCTTCTTTGCTTGCCCCAGCAAGGCGGCGTTCTTCAAAAACATGATGAACTCCATTGACATCGTGGCGATAATCCCGTACTTCATCACACTGGGCACAGAGCTGGCCGACGACCAAGACAACAAGGAGGGCAAAGGAGGCGGCGAGCAGGCCACATCGCTGGCCATCCTCAGGGTCATCCGCCTGGTCCGGGTCTTCCGGATCTTCAAGCTGTCCCGGCACTCCAAGGGGCTCCAGATCCTGGGCCAGACCCTGAAGGCCAGCATGAGGGAGCTGGGCCTGCTCATCTTCTTCCTCTTCATCGGAGTCATCCTCTTCTCCAGCGCCGTGTACTTCGCCGAGGCCGAAGAGAAGGATTCGTTCTTCACGAGCATCCCGGACGCCTTCTGGTGGGCCGTGGTGTCCATGACGACCGTCGGCTATGGGGACATGTACCCCGTGACCATCGGCGGGAAGATCGTGGGCTCGCTGTGCGCCATCGCTGGCGTCTTAACCATCGCGCTGCCGGTTCCGGTCATCGTGTCCAACTTCAACTACTTCTACCACCGGGAGACGGAGGGCGAGGAGCAGGCCCAGCTGCTCAACGTCAGCAACCAGAACCTGGCGTCGGACACCAACTCCAGCCGCCGCAGCTCGTCCGTGGTCAGCAAGTCGGAGTACATGGAGATCGACGAGGACATGAACAACAGCATCGATAACTTCAGGGAGGCCAACCTGAGGACTGCCAACTGCACGGCGCCGAGCCAGAACTGTGTGAACAAGGGGAAGCTGCTCACCGACGTGTGAGGTGGCGACCGGCGCTCCTGTAAATAATGTAGAAATGTCTGGATGCTTTTTCTTCTCTGTCTCGATTCATCCAAACGTGTGTGAAGACGGACACGATAAAACTGACGTCGGCCGATGTCAGGGAAACTTCTGATAAATCTGAGACTCTGGAGCTGCAGGGACAAGTTGAATTCTGGGAAATCAGGATGTCTGGTTGGTGTTTGACGTGTTAAATGTTTGTTTTGAGCCACTTCAGACAAACTGGAATCCATTCAGAGTGTTTTACATCTGACAAAACAACACAAAGCAATAGAAACAGACACACAAACAGGGTGTAGGAATGAGAACACATATTTGTTGAAGTTTCCTTGACACTTTAAACCGCACAATCGACTTTCAGGATTAAAAAGAGACTAAAGTGAATCTGAAGATGTGTTGAAGGACAGCGTGTTCCCCGAGGAAACATTTCAGTGGATTACAGGCGCGTTTTTTTCTCATCCGGGGAAGTTTTGGGAAAACTTTCACGTTTTTCAGGCACCTTATCACAAACAGACAGGAAGTGTGTCGGTCCTGCTGCTGCTACAGGTCGGCTGGAGGTTCCCTGTTCGATGCCATGCAGCCCTCCTTTATATAGAAGCATGTGGAGACTCTCTTCTCTTCTTATATCAGCATGCACAAGACGTTACCTCATTTTTATTTTTACATATTTCTCTTCTTCTTGGACCTTCATCTCCTCCTCCTGGATTTTTTCTCTCATTTGTTTTCACCAAAAGTGCACTGGCTATTTATTATTTGTTTAAGTTATTTCAGAGCATTAAGTGTTGAATGTTAAAGCGCTAAGGGAACAGGAGCACTTCTCTTTCGAAGATCATGGCATGTCAAAATACTAAAGCATTATGGCCTAATTAGCTCTGGTAAGCTACGTATACTCAATGCATGATGTCAGTATTAAATTGCTTGCAGTTGTGGAGGAACCTCGGGAGCTGCAGGAGGATGATGATGATGATGGTCCTCATTATTGTCACGCTAACAACAGGATACAGTGCATGACGGAACTAACTGTCGGGAGAGATGAATCTGCTAAAACAAAAAAAGAAAAAAGAAATCATCCGAAGAGACACGTCGGTGATCTCCTTCAAAAAAATCTCATTTCAGAAACGACGTCATTCATTTATCTAAAGCTTTGATCTTTGACCGAATGCATGGGATCATTTTCTGTGATTTGTGACCCCAGTTTTTTCTTTTTACATTTGACTTTTAAACAGTTTCAAGAAGGAAAACAATAATTTAACAAATTTCATAGATATATCTAAAATTAGTTTCTAGTGCCTTGAACCCCGTCTCATGATAGAATTGACTGAAGTGCCTCCCGTTACGACAGCTGACAAAGAGCTCCTGATGTGCAGCTGAACTTCTGCCATACAGATGCACTACTGCCTGCACATCTGGAAACAACGTGTAGATACAGATGTGAATATATTCCTTATTCTGGATCCAGATTTATTGGGCCAATAGAAACTCAGATTTCCTGGATGA
Organism: Echeneis naucrates; assembly: GCF_900963305.1. Taxonomy (NCBI): domain Eukaryota; kingdom Metazoa; phylum Chordata; class Actinopteri; order Carangiformes; family Echeneidae; genus Echeneis; species Echeneis naucrates. Next base: position 531,994 of record NC_042533.1, read on the forward strand.
TGGCACACGGCTGCAGCACTTTCATTTTTTTCTTTTATCCAAATCCAAGGAAAGGTCGATGAGTCGTTACTTTATCCATCTGGCTGAAGACGAAAATAGAGCTTTTAAAAGTTTCTCTCGCACATAAATCATTTCTGTATTAGCTTATAGCTAACAGCTAACAGTGAACAAAGCTAACAGTTTGGTCAGCCAACTGCCTTCTTAGGATAAAGTCTAAATCTCAATTCAGTGAGATCAAAATTAGTCTTCTAATTCAGCTAAATTAGCGTTTTTAGCTGTTCTTCAATCAGATTTAAATCCTCGTCTGGTTCAGATGAACCCGTTTTAGATGAGCTACATTAGCTAACTCAGGGCTGGAGGTATGTTGCTGTGAGTTTAGATTTCCTGAATATTTAGCAGACAGACAGTTTCTGTGTGGCTCATTATTTCCAGGTTTAATAATTCATCTGGTTATGACGCAACTCAGAATTTTCAACATTTTCCTTCCTGTCAACAAATCTCACGTACAGATTCACCTGTTTAAAAACAGGAGGGACTATTTTCAGCAGAGGAGCAGTTCAGAGCTGTGGTGAGTATTTTTGTTCAGAGTTAAAATAAACCACAGCGTGCAGATTTCTGTTGGTTGGTTTGACATGAGATTTGACAACAAGAGGAAAAATGTTGATTTAATTCAAAGGATTCTATCTCTGGCTGTAAAACCCTCCTGAGCTCTCATGTTTTTTCTCTTCACTGCCACTTTGTGATGACGGGACCAAAATCCAGATCTGCTCCTTTCATGCACCTGGACAAAGTGAGAAGAATGAGCCACACAGTTTGTCTTTAGTGTCCAACCAGGATCAGGATCAGGTCAGTGTTTCTGCAGAGCTGCGTCTGAACGTTTCACAGACATCAGTCACTCTGCCAGCAAAATGCCGCTGAAAGTTTTTTTTTTTTTTTTTTTTTTGGAGGGGTGGGGGGTCACATGTCCATCATGAGGGGTGCTGTGACCTGACCCCGCCCCCTTCACATCCACCTGCACAGGTGTTTCCTCTGACTCTGGAGCTGTTGGTGAACATTCACCTGTACAGGTGAACACACCTTACTCTGCAAATCCACCGACACAGACTCATCCAGGCTGAAGATAAAGCCCTGAAGCATCCGCACTGTTACCACGGTAACCTCTGTTAAAAGCCCAGCACCGAAGCATCAAATGATGTTTGACGTGGGAGCCGTCAGCCAATCAGACACGAGTGTGTTTCATAGAATTAGTCTTTTCCAGCTCAGCTGGTCATTGTTGTTTTATAAACCTAAATTTGTGTGTTTGGGAACAAGTTTGAGGCAGCGTTGGTTTGGATGTGAATCAGATTTAAATAGTGGAGCCTCACTGTGTGCAGCAGCTGTGTGCCGTCGTCTGCTAGTTCAATCTGCTGTTGAACGTGAGAGGAAAAATTCCCTTTAAAAACATTCAGTCTGATAGATAAAAAAAGACAAAAAGCCACCAAAGGTGCTACGTGTTGAACATCCTGTTGGTCCGGGAAGCAAAATTACAAATTTCATAACTTTTTTATGGATAAAATCACATAAAAAGAGAAGTTCTATATTTTCTTGACAATATTTGAAATTAGTGATTCTAAACAACATCAGGGTAGTTGGTAGAGTTGTGTGTTTATTTATTTGTGTTTACTTGTCCGCCACTGAAGGGACCAAATGAAGTTTTATATTTGTTTCATATCATCAGAGCAGCTGAAGTGATGGATGATATTTAAAAAAAATACATTTTGTAGATTGAAGATCAAATGTTTAGAGACTTTACAGTTTAATCTTTGGAGACTTTTTGTTTGATATGCAGTGAAAAGGACAGGAAATACACTTTTCCTTCCAAATTAAAATCCAGCTTTTATGTCCAACTGCCAAAAATAAAACAAATACATTTCCAGATTTTTCTCAGATGAGCTGCATATCAGCCATTTTATTCAAAGGTTGTTTATATAACTGACTGAAATGTTGATGGTTCAAATCTTTTTAATATTCACTGACAGGGTCTCTCAGCCTGGAAGAGAGTTCAGGATTTCTATGAAAATATTAAAGCTGCAGTATCAGAAATATAAATCTTTTAAATAATCACAATTTTTCCCGTCAACACAGAAGTCCTGAACAAAGAGCAGGTAAATTTAAACAGGTTGAGAATCTCTGCGTCACATTTGAAGTATTTGAAGGGAAACGACGTCAGTTCTGCTGAAATGTGCATGATTATAACGTTTAATAAACTGAAGCTGGTCCTGTCCTGTATTGTTGCTCGTGCAGACGTTGTTCTCATACGGAGCCTTTTATTAAATCACTTCTTCAGAAGGATTGTTGGTTGATTATCGGTTACTAATTGGCTATTTCGGGACCGGTCGGTCCTTCAGCAGTAGTTTGTCTGTTCCTTCGTCCTAAATCTCAGTCAGAAGTCGAATTCTGATCCGGCTCAGTCCTGGAAACAAAAAAAAAAGAACTAAATGTTCTGCAGTCGTTCAGCTCCGCTTTCATTTGATCTGCTTTTACTGCAGTTTGTTTGTCGTCTGTAACCTATGCAAGGTTAGTCCACAATTTATGTCCATTCTGACTCATTACAACAGTTTCAATAAATTTTGAAAGATATGATTCTGCTGTTGTTCTCTGCTTTTATCTGACCCATTTATTCCCACTTAAATCTTTGAAGTAAATATGTTTGAAAGTATTTATGTTGAGTTTTGTTAGTCTGTCTTCTTTTGGTTTTCAACAAAAGCACATTTCACTCTGTGTGATGGATGAACATTTGGACCTTTCACCTGTTTACAGTCTGATCAACGCGTTTGTAAAAATAATTTAAAGATTCTCTCTTCTGATTGGCTGATTGTTTTCTCAGTGGTCCATTAAAAATACAGCAGAATTCAGGAAACCCAAATCCTGAAAGGACCGTTTTGACCTTTAACAACGACCTTTCAGGACACAGATGGACGAGATGGATGGCCGTATATGTAGATGAATATAGACAATGTGACACAACAGGTGATGTCACACTGATGGTGACGACGAAGGCGACAAAATTTTCCCTAACAATGTTTACAACAAAACAAATATGTTTTATGAGAGAGGTGAAAAAAAAGAAGTTGTGTTGCAGGTGAATGTGATTTGTGCTATCTGGTTGTTTTTGTGCGGCAGTATGGACTCTATAGTGTGTCCATGTGTCGCTCTGTGGGCTGCAGAGCCGTCTGAGTCAGAGGAGCTATTCTTACTGAGCTAAGAATACGACTCCGACAGAGTCTGCAACACACTGCACAACCACAACAACACATCTGAGCTAAAACAGGACCCACTCCTGGACCCTCAGTCCATATGTAAGACCAGGACCTGGACCTGGACCTGGTCCTGGTCCTGGTCTAGTTTTCTGACTGTTTTTATAAGATGCTGTTTTTTTCTGGATGCCGATGAATCACTGAAGCTGAAACAGCCAGCAGCCGGAGGACAAGTTAGTCAGTGTGGGTGGACCCACCAGACCGGACCAGGACTGACCAGGTCTGACCAGACCGGACCAGATCGGACCAGGACTGACCAGGTCTGACCAGGTCTGACCAGACTGGACCAGACCAGACCAGGACTGACCAGGTCTGACCAGACCGGACCAGATCGGACCAGGACTGACCAGGTCTGACCAGGTCTGACCAGACTGGACCAGACCAGACCAGGACTCACCAGGTCTGACCAGACTGGACCAGGAACGACCAGACTGGATCAGACCAGACCAGGAACAACCAGACCGGACCAGGTCTGACCAGACTGGACCAGACCGGACCAGACCAGATCAGGAACAACCAGACCGGACCAGGACTGACCAGGTCTGACCAGGTCTGACCAGACTGGACCAGACCAGACCAGGACTCACCAGGTCTGACCAGACCAGACCAGGAACGACCAGACTGGACCAGACCAGACCAGGAACAACCAGACCGGACCAGGACTGACCAGGTCTGACCAGACTGGACCAGGACTGACCAGACCGGACCAGACTGGACCAGACCAGACCAGGAACAACCAGACCGGACCAGGACTGACCAGGTCTGACCAGACTGGACCAGGAACAACCAGACCGGACCAGGACTGACCAGGTCTGACCAGACTGGACCAGGAACGACCAGACTGGATCAGACCAGACCAGGAACAACCAGACCGGACCAGGTCTGACCAGACTGGACCAGACCGGACCAGACCAGATCAGGAACAACCAGACCGGACCAGGACTGACCAGGTCTGACCAGGTCTGACCAGACTGGACCAGACCAGACCAGGACTCACCAGGTCTGACCAGACCAGACCAGGAACGACCAGACTGGACCAGACCAGACCAGGAACAACCAGACCGGACCAGGACTGACCAGGTCTGACCAGACTGGACCAGGACTGACCAGACCGGACCAGACTGGACCAGACCAGACCAGGAACAACCAGACCGGACCAGGACTGACCAGACCGGACCAGACTGGACCAGACCAGACCAGGAACAACCAGACCGGACCAGGTCTGACCAGACTGGACCAGGTCATGTAGGTCAGGTAGGTCCGGTCTGGTCCGGTCTGGTCCGGTCTGTCATCCAGAGAATGTTTTATTTTAATGTTCCTGCTGAAACGTAAATGTAACGTGGTGTCAGTGAAGGCAGCACCGACACCTTTTTTCAGAAAACAAATATCCACACATGAAACCGTTCGATAAAAATTCTTATTTTTAACAGACGACAGAAATAAATGACAGAAACATTCATCGGGAATTAAAACGAAACTCAATCAAATCCGATCTTTATTTGATTGGCTCCAGAAGGACACGCCCACTAAAACATGGACGACAAAAATAAGATGGCGGATTACGTCTGCAGAGGAGCCGGACCGGAGGTCCAGGTAAGAACGGACCGGTTCGGGTTTGACGGACTTTTAGCTGTTCTGTTGATCCGATCGGACTTCCTGCTGGAGCTCAATCTGATCTGTGGTGTTGGGCTGAAAGCTGATTGGCTGCTCGGTGTGGCGTGTGGGCTGATCTCCCAGCATGCACTGGGAAAACGTTTGTGTACGCTTCTTCTTTAATTCAGAGTCCAAACCTGAATGTGTGTGTCAGAATCTTTTAACCTAAAACACTGAAGTAAAGCTTTTTAGTGTTCAGCTGCTGGCTTTGTGAGGTTTACTGAAGTCTATGGGAAAATGTCTCTGCTCAGTCAACGTACGGTCTCAGTAGAACCTGACTGTCTCACCTGGAGGAGAACGGACCCCAGACCAGGAGTTGGTTTGTCTGCTCGCTGTAGTTTTACTGGATCACTTTCAGCCGGATGCAGTTGGGAAGGCCGCGCTGTAAAAGCTTTATTTAAGGTGCATTTCTTCTTCTGGGCCTTTGGATCATTTCTATAGCCCCGCCCCCTCACCCGTCTCTGGTTTGTTGTGTTTGCTGGCGTCACGTACGGCCTCTCTGCCCCGCAGCGAGTCCTTCCTCCGGATGGACTGATGTCGGCTTCCTGCTTGTGTAAGTGCACATACTGTCCAGATTGGACTGAACTCTACGTCAAAACAATAGTCTTCAGGATAAAAGGACGGTTTGGAGAATTGTCTTTGGAGGACAGAAGAGCTGAATGGGCTGGTGTCAGTTTAATGTCAGTCAGGGAGCTGATCATCAGGATTTCAGACTTTGGTTGAATCACTGCTGGACGACTGCAGGTCAAAGGTCGTCTGTGACCTGTTGGCTCCGCCCCTTTAGCTTCCCGTTAGCTTCTTTCATTTCAGAACCTTCTGACTGTTAAAGATCCACACAGTCTGAAGGTCGACGACGATGATTGGTTGTTTCCGTCAGATTGTTCATCGGCTGTCCGTCTCGGTCTCTCTCTGAACTCGGCAGCTCGTAACATCTTGAGGGAGTTTAGCCGTCAGGTTTTCTGGGTCGTCGTGACTCCCAGATGGAGGTTCAGGTCCTGAACTCCCCAAACCCCAAATGGGACGTTAGGATTTTAAGTCCAGATCGCAACCTCATCTAAATTCTAACGTCCCCAACAGTCAACTGATCAAGTTAAGAGGTTGATTATCATTTTCATTAAGAAAGTGTGTCCTTCATCTGAAAACAAAAATATGTTTTCTATAAAACAATCTGTGACCGCACACATTCATAAATTCACTTCAGACATCAAATGTTGAAATAATCATTTCAGACCTTCTTCTGGTCTGATTTACATCTTTACATGTGACTCAGGAGATGACCAACTGTGGCATTTCCCATGAGCCTCCACTGATTCCAGGACTGAGGTCAGCGTGGCCCTTCTCTTTTCCTCTGCCCAAACTTCAGTGTCAAGGAAAACGCCTTTAGCTCCACCTTGTGGCTCCCTCCAGTCACTACACCACAGAACAACACAATCCATCCCACCGCTGTGGGAGGGATGCTGCGTTCCCATGGAGACAAGCCTTGGCAACAGGCAAATACTACTGTGTGTCGCCATGGTAACCTGTGAAGTGGTGAGAGGGAAGAGAGGAGGAGATGTCAAAAACTGAGGGAGGAGGATGAACAGTAAACAACAGAGGAAATGAGATATCATGGCATGAAGGCCGATTGATGATTGCTGCAGAAACAATAAGGCCAAGAAAACCTGCAGGACACTTTTGGTTTTGTTTGATGATGTGTGACCTGTTTAATGAGAGATAAAGTAGGACAGCCTTTTCCTGCTGGGCGTTTCTCAAACTAACTCTGCCCCCCCAACACACACAGTGTCGGTAAATAACAAACCAATGGAACAGAGCTGGCCGCACCAACAACTGCACGCTGTCTCATTCATTATTTTACTGAAAGGTCCAGCAGCAGGATGATGATGATGGTGAAGAAGATGAGCAGCTCTGAAGGTTTGATGGTTAAAACTGTGAAGTTTCACAGATGCTGTTTTCAGGCGTTATATAATGAGCTCTGAATGGAGGCTGCTGGCACAGTGAGAGCATAGTAGGGCAAACCTGAGTGTGTGTGTGGTGTGTGTGTGTGTGTGTGTGTGTGTGTGTGTGTGTGTGTGTGTGTGTGTGTGTGTGTGTGGTGTGCGTGTGTATGTGTGTGGTGTGCGTTCTGGTTGGGAATTCAGTGTGCAGGATGATGCTCCCTCATGCTGAAAAAATCTCTCCTTCCTTTCTTGTTTCTCTCCTGGGGTGTGTGTGTGTGTGTGTGTGTGTGTGTGTGTGTGTGTGTGTGTGTGTGTGTCTGTCGTCCAAACAGACGCTGCAGTCTCATGTTCAGATTTTTGTGAAGACTAAAACTCAAACAATAAGAACAATACTTATTTTAATCTGATCAGATATGAATCAGATTTGTGTCTTTTTGTGACATCATCGCCATCATCTCTGTTTTCAGCCTCTTTTAGCTCCTTGTTTCTCTGGTTTTATTTAACTGAGGTCCGTGTTTCAGCTGATGCAGTCTTTTATTTTGAAGGGTGGATCTTCATAAGAAGACATCTCTGTAGTTTTAGCTCCTCCCTGAAGCTCAGTGAGCCAATCAAAGTGAGGCAGCGGGGACTGCCTTGTTGTGACATCACAAAGTGCTTGAGGTCCTGACGGCCGGTGTTCTGGATCCATCCACGACCGGCTGGAGGTGTTGAACGTGCTGCAGTGTATCACTTTGTGTGTCCATGTTGTTGTTGGATGTTTGGATTGTCGGTCTGTGTAGACTCTGATGTGACGTGTGTGTGAGATGAAGCAGCAGAAGACTCTTAATGCCCCCCCCCCGAAAGCTGCTCACTCTTAATACCCTCGTCTGAGAGGGAGAGTGAGGGAGGACAGGCGGGGGGGGGGCTGTCTGGGGATTTGGACAGCTGTCAATTAAAATCCCTCGACACAACCCCCCCACATCCCTCTGCTCAACGGCACTCCTGACGCCACACATCACACATCATGACTCTGCTCTTACCCTCCACCCCCAACATGTGTGTGTGTTGATGTGTGCTGCAGGCAGGAGGCCGAGGCTGTAATCCCCCCCCCCCCCCAGCAGCCTTTGTTGAGTTGTAGCCTTGGTTGTGCAGGAGTGTTTCTCTGTGTGTGTGTGTTGTTAATATCCTCTGTAGGCTGCTGTGAACAACCAGAGATTTTCCTTTTGAATCTGCCGATCTGAGTTCCAGAGAAGAGACACAGAGGTGGGCCGACCCAGGCCTGTGTGTGTCTGTGTGTGTCTGTGTGTGTGTGTGTGTGTGTGTGCACGCACGCTTTGGGGGGGTATTCAGGCTGCATGTTAAAGCTGGAGGTGTGATTCGTGACCAGTGGAGGCTGATGATTGGCCCACAGATCCTCCAGTAGCAGTTATTTTCCAGTTCAGTGCTCATTCAGTGCACACACACACACACACACACACACACACACACACACACTAATGTATGTACATCTATACTTGCGAGGACCCTCATTGACATAATACACTCCGTTGTGGTTCATCCAACATCCTGCTGTAACTGTTAAGGTTGTGTTGAAATTGTGTTGGTTGCACTTTGTTGGTCATTTTGTTAGTCACAGTGTGCGTTTCTGCAGAGGTGTGTTGAGTTAGAGTTTATAGTGTCTCTGTTATTTGGAGCAACACAACATTGGTTGATTTGACACACAACAAAACCCAACAAACATGAACAACTTGAGTCGACAAACAGACACGTTACAATGACATTGGTGTGTCATAATGTAATTAAACAACATGATGTCACAACTACACAACATGGCATGACAATGACACAAAATAAAATAGTCATTTTGTGTTGGAGCACAAATAGACATGGAAGCACACAAGGCAGCGACATCACAGAGCGCAGCAGCTGTTACCGCTGACGACGTTTTAAACTTTTGGTTTTGGGGCCTTCGGCTCGCCGGTGATCGTCCGGACCTTTTAATCTGAAAGTATTTCTTTTTCAGGTTTTTAAAGTGGCCTGACCTTTCAACCCCCAAACCGACCAGCAAGGTGTCCCCACCGGACAAGTTTAAAACACAAACACAAAGACACACACCCACACAGTGAGGAAGGGGAGCCCATCTTGACGTGAGCATGCGCTGGCAGGGTTAGTGTGGACCAGGACCTGAAGTGGTCTGGGATCTGAACTCAGCCTCCTCCTGCAGATCAGCATCTGTTCCAACGCTCGCTGACAAATCTCACCAATCACACGCTAAAAAATCGTCCTCTCCCCAGCAACACCGGCTCGACCTCATCAAAACACACAGATCTGCGTTAAATCCGTCCTCGGCTATATTTCATACGACGGAGTTTACAAATCCATTTAGCGGCATCTGCAGCCTTTTCTGCACGTAATCTGTAAGCATGCTTTAAGCTGTGGAGGAAACTGTGACTTTAAATGACTGGCACGCATGACGTGGTGTCCTTGATTTTCCTGCTTGCACATGTCCTCTCTGTGTGTTATTATGCAGGCATCTGCTGTCAAGACTTCTTAAACTCATCGCAGCGCTTCTCCCGCTCTCCCCATGCAGCCACCCTGAGCCCAAAAACACACACATTTAACACACAGACGAGCACAAACACAATGGAACACAGTGAGGAGGACACACACGGTGAAACGTGCATGCAGACAGATATGAGGAGGGCCCTTGGGGGCCTGAGTCAGCGGTGCCGACCGGTGAAACAACAGGTCGGATCGGTTTAAGCTTCACTGTCGGGGAAGAATCTTCTGCTCTTTTTTAGGCGTTCAGGCCTGTTTGGTGAATATTCAGCTGAAAAAAGGTCTGTGGTGTAACTTGACCTCCAGCAGAAGACACATTTGATGTTTTAAGAACCAAAACTCATCTATGTGCAGTTTTAATCTGCTTTCTCAGGCGTTTCTCTGGAGTGCTAGTGGATGGGCCAGTTTGGGGGCGTGGCTGAGGGCGGCGACTGCTCTGTTGTGACATCACAAAGTTCTGGAAGTCCCGACAGCCGGCTTTCAGGAGAGACCTTTCAGACGCTGACAGGAAGGGCTCTAAACTGTTAGCAGCTTGTCTCTCTGTGTCGCTCATATGTAGTGAACATGGTGGCCTGGCCAGGAAGAACATTTTTACTTTTTACTGGAGTTCCAAAGAACCGAAAGGCAAACAGAAATAAAACAGGCCGGTCCGCCTGTGAGGCCTTTAATGATGACGGTAAAATGTTTGGAGCAGCCTGTTGTTATCAGCAGCAGCAGCTCTGAACTGTGTCTCTGTAATTAGAGAGCTAATTTGTGAGCTGCAGTTGTTATGGATGCGGGTTGTTACGGTTACCTGTTGTTATGGTTACCGTTTCCCTCTGTAACTGGAAACAAGATCAGGAGTACCACAGAGTGGGACTGGACTCGGCTCTCCGTCTCCCACACACACTAACCAAACACCAGCTCTCTGACCTGGGTTTCCTTTTTAAATTGATGTGGTTTGATTTGGCTGACTGAGGACATTTTAATAACACATTTAGTTAAAACTGTAGCTGAACAGCCGAAGCAGCAGCTCGGTCTCTGGAGTCTGATGAATGAAGCGACAGCAGCTGGAGCTGATGATGACAGAAGACGAGCCTGCTCAGTCATTACACATCGCTTTATTCACAAACACACAGGTGAGCAGAGCAGCATCAGCTAAAACACAACATTAATCAGTTGGTTGAATTGTGTATTTGACAGGGTTGTCGGACTCAGTCACACTTTGTGTTACCGTAAACGTCAGAAATGATCCGCTGACATCAGGGAGGAAATGTGGTTGAAGCTATGATCTAGCTGCTCTGGGAGTTATGAGCCTTTTCACACTGGTCCATCTCCTCTGCGGCCCGTTCAGGAGCAGCTCTCTGTGCTTTGACCACATGTGGATACAGATGCATGACAGCACCAATAATCTCGTCATCTCGTCGCTCTTTTGTTGTATCCTTGTTTGCCACTCTGTCTTCTCCTCCCTGATCTGTCCTTTCGAAGCTCGCAGCAGAAAACTGCATGTCGTCCCCACAACAGATATTTTAAAGTTTATTGTAAAAACATCCTAATGGCCGTATCCAGTGCGTGAAATCGCAGCGTTGCCAGTGGCCAGTCACACAGTGAGATGGATGTTGGCGGGTTATTATTCATGGCTGCAGTAGTCTGAGGACAGTGCACTAATCCAGGGGCGGGGAGATGCACATAGTTCTTATCATGATGAGGCCGGGGCATTAGATAAGGAAAAGGATAAATATAGTGCTCGTGCTTTGTTTTCCTAATCCACCCACAGGGCGAAGGAACTAACCTTTTAAATAGGTCACCTTCTCTGCTTTTAGAAGCATCACACTCAGGCTCTGGGGTTGTGGTGGTGTGTGTGACAGGCCTCGTTAGGACCCGTGGTCCTCATGGGGACTGAGGCTGGATCCTGGTTGTTGTTTGGGTTTAGAATGAATGGAAGTCAGCTTCTGATTTCTGATGTGTTCGGGGTCCGTCTGTTTGTGACCATTTAAGGTGGAATCCAACCATCTGATCCTGGAGAAGAAAGGGCAACCGGCAGTTTGCTCCAACTGTCAGTGCACCGTAATGGTCAGGTTGCTATTTGTCTGTCGACCATCTTGTTTCTTTTTTTCAAACAGTACAAAGCAGAGTAGGAGGAGAAGGTGGATCTGACCTGCTCTGTTCTCGGTCCTGATTGGATGGTCCTAAAGCAGCATCATTTAAAACGTGAACATCATGTTGTATTTCAGGACTGAGACCTTAAACCCATCAGGAAAACGTTTACGGAGGAGGAGGAGGACATTTTCCCATAGAACTTCAACACAATATGACTTCTTTTCACAGCCCCCTGATCGTCATTAGATAGGATGAGGTTTAATGTTCTGGAGACCGGGTCCAGGTTTAGATTCAGTCTGTAGGTCTGAAGCTAAGCTAACACTGGATAACATCAGCTAGCTTAGCACACCTGCTGTTAGCTCTTTGAGGCTAAAAACAGAACAAAGAACAAACTTCAGTGATTGTTTTTAAGATAAAGAACGACTCAGAGTGAACGTGGAGTGAACTCGGGGATCTGGGTGTGTTCTTAACAACACAATCAAAACAAAGTTTGTGTGTGTAAAGAAACACTCCATCAAGGCAGTCAGGACAAAGCAAACATCCGGTGAAAGAGCAGAGAGCAGAGTGTGGCCCCGGGGCCCGGGACACAAAAGATAACAAAAGGAGTCCCCAGGGAAAGGGACGCGTCTTTGGGCTGGACTCTGATGGTCTGTGTGCATTAAGCCTTAATAAGACCATGGGAGATAAAAGCTGCTGTCCCCACATGGTCGTCTCAGCAGGTGTTCTGAGAATCAGTTCAAATCCTTTAAAACTATCAAATTAACAAACAGAAACTAAACTCACCAATGATCATAAATGTTTAAAAAGTGATGGAGTCACATAGACTCTGCCTGGGGGGGTGAGAGAGCGAGAGAAGGGGAGGGGGGGTGGGGGAGGGAGAGAGAGAGAGAGAGAGAGAGAGAGAGCGAGGGAGAGAGGGAGGGAGAGAGAGAGGGAGGAGAGAGAGGAGGGGGGTAGGGGAGGGAGAGAGAGAGAGAGAGAGAGAGAGCGAGGGGAGAGAGAGAGAGGGAGAGAGAGAGGGGAGGGGGGGAGGGGGAGAGAGCGAGGGAGAGAGTGAGAGGGGGAGGGGAGAGAGAGAGAGAGAGAGAGAGAGGGAGAGAGAGAAGGGGAGGGGGGGTGGGGGAGGGAGAGAGAGAGAGAGTGAGAGAGAGGGAGAGAGAGAATGAGAGAGAGAGAGGGGGGGAGAGAGGGAGAGAGAGAGAGAGAGAGAGAGAGAGAGAGAGCGAGGGAGAGAAAGAGAGACTGTGAGAGAGAGAAAGAGAGAGAGAGAGAGAGAGAGAGAGTGAGAGAGAAGAAGAGAGGGAGGGAGAGAGAGAGACAGAGAGAGTGAGGGAGAGAGCGAGGGAGAGAGTGTGAGAGAGAGAAGAGAGAGAGGGAGAGGAGAGAGAGAGACAGAGAGAGGGGGGAGAGAGCGAGAGAGAGAGAGAGAGAGAGAGAGAGAGATTGACGGGGGGCAGAGATCCTCCTCCTTTAATATTTCCTTCATCCGACCATCAGCGGCTTTAAGCCTTAACAACAACCACCACACGTATGCGTTGAAGTGAAGCGGAAGACCGGCCCTGGTCCCCCGCTCCGTCTGCACACCTGTTTAAACTGAACTTTCTTTCTCCGGAGAAGCGGGAGGATGGTCAGCCGGCAGCCCAGCAGGTCACCTTCCCTCCGGCAGCTGTAGCTGGATGGCTCCGGAATGGAGATCGCTTTGGTGAGCTTCGAGAACGGCGGCGCCAAAGGGAGCGGAGGCAGCAATGCCGAGGAGAGCTGTCGGAACGCGCTGGATGTCCCTCAGTCGGCCTTCGTCCAGACCGGACCCGGGGAGGACTGCAGCAAGGAGCTGAACACCCGGGGGGTGCCCGGGCCGAGGCAGCAGCAGAGCTCCTGGAAGATCAACGACATGAACAACACTCTGAGCTGCAGCGAGAACGCCATGGATGCGCTTTTACGCGCGGACCACAGTCCGCATCTGTTCGACGAGGACCTGCTGGACATGGACCTGGACACGGACAGCAGCGAGAGGGTCCTCATCAACATAGCCGGGCTCAGGTACGAGACCCAGCTGGGAACCCTCAACCAGTCCCCGACACGTTACTGGGAGACCCGGCCAAGAGGATCAAATACTTCGACCCGCTCCGGAACGAGTACTTCTTCGACCGCAACCGGCCGAGCTTCGACGGGATTCTGTACTTCTATCAGTCGGGGGGGAAAATCCGGAGACCCGTCAACGTGTCCATCGACGTGTTCGCCGACGAGATCCGGTTTTACCAGCTGGGGGAGGAGGCCATGGAGCGGTTCAGGGAGGACGAGGGCTTCATCAAGGAGGAGGAGAAGCCGCTGCCCCAGAACGAGTTCCAGAAACAGGTCTGGCTCATCTTCGAGTACCCGGAGAGCTCCAGCCCGGCTCGGGGCATCGCCATCGTGTCAGTGATCGTCATCACCATATCCATCATCACCTTCTGCCTGGAGACGCTGCCGGAGTTCAGGGATGAGCGGGAGCTGCCGGTCACCAGCCGGCTGGACAACAGCACCGCGGCCCGGCCGTCCCTCACCTTCACCGACCCGTTCTTCATCATCGAGACCACCTGCGTCATCTGGTTCACCTTCGAGCTCATCGTGCGCTTCTTCGCCTGTCCCAGCAAGTCCGAGTTCTCCAAGACCATCATGAACATCATCGACATCATGTCCATCATGCCTTACTTCATCACGGTGGGCACCGAGCTGGCGGAGCAGCAGGGCCAGGAGCACCAGAACGGCCAGCAGGCCATGTCCCTGGCCATCCTCAGGGTCATCCGCCTGGTCCGGGTCTTCCGGATCTTCAAGCTGTCCCGGCACTCCAAGGGGCTCCAGATCCTGGGCCAGACCCTGAAGGCCAGCATGAGGGAGCTGGGCCTGCTCATCTTCTTCCTCTTCATCGGAGTCATCCTCTTCTCCAGCGCCGTGTACTTCGCCGAGGCGGACGAACCGGAGTCTCACTTCAGCAGCATCCCGGACGCCTTCTGGTGGGCCGTGGTCACCATGACAACGGTGGGATACGGGGACATGAGGCCGGTGACGGTCGGCGGGAAGATCGTGGGCTCGCTGTGCGCCATCGCCGGGGTGCTGACCATCGCGCTGCCGGTTCCGGTCATCGTGTCCAACTTCAACTACTTCTACCACCGGGAGACGGACCAGGACCAGTCCTCCCTGAAGGACGAGCCCGCCAGCGGCAGAACCAGTCCGGATCTGAAGCGCAGAGGAAGCAAATCCTCCAACAGGTCCAACAGGTCTCAGGACCCGGAGAACAACGACGCGTCCGCTTCGGCGGAGAAGGCGAACATCAAGGCGAACAGCAGCGTGGACTTCAAGAGATCCCTTTACGCGTTCTGCCTGGACACCCGGGAGACAGACCTGTAGACCGGGACACCGGGACACCGGGACACCGGCTGAGGCCCATAGCTGTTAGAATAAACCCCCACTAATGGGCTCTTCATCTCTTTGCACACAGCGCAGGAGGATCAACACATTACAATCCTGAAAAGTTTTAAGAGCTGACGGGTTGATTTATAAAAAATCACATTTTAATCCCCCTCAGTGAAAAATCTGAGGAGCTCTGAACAAACACGGTGCATGTGATGCCCTTTAATAAAGTAAGAACACCTCCAGAACATGAACTCATGCAGATAATGGAGGACAAGCAGGACTTGGAATAATTACTTGACATCAGAGGAGGATTAGTACTGTACTCTTTGTACATAACGTAGGAAACAGTCCGAACTGCGTAGAACAACAAGACAAAAAGCCAAATTTCGTTTTTTCGTACCTTCCCTTCATTTAGTCGTTATGTTTACACTGACAAGTTGCAGCAAGTGTGTACATATTTCCCATAAGCCTCATATTTATGGATCAGATCATGGTGTTGTTGTAGATTTTGAAGAACAATCATAATTAAAAATAAAAAACCTATATTTTTTAGAAGCAGGCTCCCGCTCTCCTCCACTCAGGCTCCGTCGGAGAAGTGAAGCTTTTGAGACGTTGAACAACAGCCTTGTTTATCATCACTCTGAAACTGAAAAACATTTTTGACTTTTTAAGAGACGGGACTTGATGGGAGGATGTAAACTGACAGAGAGGCAGCCGAGAAGAGAGGACAGCGCAGAGACAGTGTGGACAGATGGAGCACCGCTGATTCCAGGTCAGTCCCTCCGGGTTAAAGGTTCATATGTTTATATAAGCAATGAAGAACTGACATGATCGGGATTCTTGCACAAAGTAAAATGTGTTTTTATGACAAATAAGCTGAAAGAAGAACCAACAAAAAAACATGGAAACATAAAATACTTTATCATCTGTGATAAAAGGGCTTTAAACTTCAGTACTTCTTTATCACAGCAGAATAAATGCAGCTTTTTAAATCTCTGTGAGCTGTGAAGGTCATCATGATACAGACGACTGACCATCATCAGCGTCTGTTCCCGAGTCTGTGTGACGCTGATACTTTATTTCATCTGCTGGATCAGTCCGCTTAAAAACATCACAGAAAATGGAGGACAGATCCGGTCTGTTGTCTGATTCGGTCTGTTCTGTTGTCTGATCTGTTGTCTGATCCGGTCTGTTGTCCGATCGGGTCTGTTGTCTGATCTGGTCTGGTGTTGTCTGATCAGGTCTGTTTGTTGTCTGATCAGTCTGATCAGGTCTGTTCTGTTGTCTGATCCGGTCTGTTGTCTGATCTGGTCTGTTCTGTTGTCTGATCCGGTCTGTTTTCTGATCTGATCCGGTCTGTTATCTGATCTGGTCTGTTCTGTTGTCTGATCCGGTCTGTTGTCCGATCAGGTCTGTTGTCTGATCCGGTCTTTTCTGGGTCCAGTTCTTCCAGCAGTGGTTCAGTTGTGATGTGGCAGACTGAATCTGCTCAGTCAGATTACTTTTTTAGATGATCTGTGATTTTTAAAATCTGAAGTCAATATATTTTGACAGATCAGTGAATGGTTCAGAAGTTTTTTTGTTATCTGCAAACTGAAAAACTAATTTAAAAGTTGTTTTGGAGATTCAGCTTCAGCGTCGGAGACGAGGACGTGGCTGTCCACATGCTTCTGTCTGAATGGTGTTGACACAGCGAGGTGACGGAGTTGTTCTCCTTGTTTGGCATCTCTGAATATTCATCCGTTCATTTCATGCTGACACATTCGACTGTTTTTTATTTTGACTGAACTTCTGCTGATCTCATCATCCATCAGCTCTGTCCTGCTGCCTTTAATCTTTTCAGGGACTCTTCTGTGGATTTTCATGAGTGCCCCCCCACTCTGCCTGAATCCAGTTAGATTACATAACATTTTGTTTATTCAACCCCCTCGGCCTTCACAACCCTGACAACAGTTGTGTTTTTCATGCAGAAACTGGTCATTAGCCTCCTCTTTGTCCAGATGAACTTGTGTCAGTCAGGACAGACAAACACACGCACACACACACACACACACACACACACACACACACATGCGTGTCCTCACCTTTGCCGACACACACCTGGCAGAGCAGCATCTGGACGCAGTCGACCAAAAGCTGATGTCAGCCCGCATCTTTTATTACTTTCATCTGGTTTCACTGGATAATTACAGCCTCTCCCTCTGTGTGGGACGTCCTGATTAGTCCTTATAGCCAGAAAAAACACAGACTAGTAAACACTCGTGACAGATTAACCAACTTCCTCTTTCATTTACATGTGATGTTCCAGTTTTCCCTCCTGAGCAGACAGCGAAGGAGCGGCAGATGCTAAAGTGGATGTATGTTAACGGAGGCTTTAGGCCATGTGAGTTCCAAACCCACAAATGAGACATGACATGACGGGAGCACGATCTGTGACGACATTTAGCCTCCTCATAGAGTCACAACCTCCCTTGTAAAGAAGAAATAATCTTCGTTTCATCGGCTCTCCTGCTGCTGTACTGTGAGGTTAGCTTGTCACCAGACTGTTTGCTCATGAGTCCTTCTGCGGCTGAATGTTGATTTATTCTGACATAAGTTTGTGTCATTTACTTTTTATATTTTTATATCACACGCTCTTCATCAGTCATCACGTTCGCTGCCTCAGCCTACGATGGCATTAAACACACATGGCTGTCGTATGTTACCTTTGGCCGCGTCTCTCCTGATTAAACTGCTCCACAGATTTCATTATCTGTGGATGCATCAATTAGCTGGATGTATCAGGACTATCCAGGAGCTCCGGGACGCCGTCCCGCACTCGTAGGTTTTGGCTCTCGTGTAATCTGGTGAACCGGTGGCCTCTCTGCAGATTAGGGGAAGCCGGCTGCAGCTGTGGCTCCACCAACAGCGACGATCATCCACAGATACACAGAAACTAATTCTTCACTGAGAAGCAGTCATTTATTAGTCATTTCATCTACGACGCAGACGGACACGGTCACTGTTTTTATTTAATGGCGTCCATTAGCAGTTGGTCCCTCAGACTCTGCTGAGACTGAGGCCGTCTCCTGGTACCTGGACAGGATGAGGGGAGGAACTCTAAAATTACTGTTGTTTCAGCTCTCAGAGCAGATTCCCTTCAGCTGTTTCATCCTGAATCAAATGTCCGATGTGTCATGGATTATGAGACAGCGGGCCCCCAGACACAGACTTGGAAAAGGCCCCCGACCCTCCTTTGTACTGCAAGAGACAAAACGATTATGAGCTTCATGCCTGCGGTTCGTCCTTCATCCACGTGGGCTCAGATCTTTTGACCATCTGGGTGATTCACGCCGTCCAGACCTCTGCCGACATCATGAAGACTCATTGATACGATGAAAGAAGTCTCTCTGATCATCAGCCTAAAGTATGAAATCCCATTAAATAGAAGGAAGGAAGGAATTCCAGCCGTCTTTGGATCATTTAGATACAAAGGTCTCGATGACCAAACTCAGAATTTAAAACGGTTATTTTTGGTGAATTATACCAAAGTCCTCCTTTTTATTCACACCTGAATGTATTTGTTACTCTATTTTCATTCCTGCTCTGTTTGACCTTAAACATCTCGTAGTGGTGTGACGGCCAGATTTGAGCCTGGGCTTTAACTGTGTCCTCAGAAACTTGGTGAAGATTAAAAAACTTTGCGCTCTGACAAAAATATCCGGGCTGATTGACGTCTCATTTCATGGCGAGCTGAGAGATGGCCGAGTCGTTGACTAATCCAAACTGCTCTGTAATCTCAGGCCTCCACCGTTCACATGATGAACCCACATTAGACGTACAGTATTTCCATGTAATGCATTATCATGTTTCTATTTTTAGCCTCATAAAAGCGTTTAATCTGGGGGCGTCTCGTGTTTTGCATGAAACGGGAGCAACACAAGACATTTTGCAGCTCCTCTAATGAAACTGCTGTTACCACACAAACCCATCAGCCATGATTAGGACCGTTAAACGTGACTGTCAGATGTAAATGTGTGGCGGTGCAGCTGAGCTGGAGCAGGCTGAGTGAAGCTTCGGCATTAACGCCGGCTCCGGCTGTCAAACGTGAAGACGGCGAGGAGGCGGTGGTGAAGACACCGAGGGCCGAGGTGATTAGCGTGAGCCTCTCTCTGCAGCCCTGTAACCTCTGATCTGCTCAGCAAGGCTGCGAGAGAGCTGCGAGCAGGAGAAACAAAACTATGAGCACATTACATAACACAACACTTATATTTATACATACGCACACACACAGTGGCAGTCCTCAGCTGTAACCTCCGCTGCTGCTCAGAAAAAGTGGGAAAGCAGCGAGGGAGCAAAGATGTGGCTGAGGTAGGAAACTGGGTTCAACATTTTCAGATGAATTAGCTCTTTCAGGAAAAACCTCATCTGAGGCCTTTCACACGCAGTCTAAGGTGGACATTAATATTGTCAAAATGTGATCTCATGCGACCTTTGACCTTGTAGTTACTCCCTTCACATAAATTAGCACAAATTATAGGGAGCTGGAGTTGGAGTTTGAAATCTGAAGTGATGAGGTGTAACTGGAGCATATCTAACGTGCCCCCCCCGCCCCGGTAATCTGCTGGTGATGGGCAGGATTTAACCCTCCAGTTGCATAAGCACCAATCTTGTGTGAGGCTCAGTCGTCGGAGCTCAGGTGCTCGTTGCTGCTCGTGTCTTGGGGTGAAACTTTCGTTTCCGTCTTGACTTTTCGTGTGCAACAAAGTCTGCTTTGGGGGAAAATACTGATGCTCACTCTCCATTTTACGTCGCCCTTCGGTTTGTGAGCTGCTGCTGTAACACCTCCGCTTTGTAGGTCGACTGTCGGCCATCTTGTTTTCTCTCTGAACCAGTAGGGCCTGTGTTTGGAGGAGAAGGTGGAGTCTGGATCTGACCTGTAAACTTTACTGAGCTAATGAGTTAAGGGAGAGGGAGGGACATCTTCCCATAGACTTCAATACAGTCGGACCTCGCCCCTGATGGCCAGTAGTTGGACTGCAGGTTTGACACAATAATCTGCTTCAGTTTTAACGTTTGAAAAAAGAAAAACCAAAAGTCTGTTTTAAATAAAAACGTTTTCTTCACTGAGAATCACCGATCAGGGAGACGTTTGTCAGGATGAGTCGGTGTGTCGGAAACAGGATCAATTCAGGCTCTCTACTTTAAAGATAACTGTCTAAACATAATCTGATCTGAGTTCATGTCCACGTCAGTCACAGAGCGGCCAGAAAAGCACACAGGTCCCAGATCCTCTAAACGAGGCGTGGCCGTTGTTTTGTTCAGACTCAGACATGAATGGACAAAAGCTGCTGGAGTGAAACAAACCTCTGCTTTCTATTCAATCTATTCTTCAATTCAGTTAGAATTTAATGTTGTTTGGAATTGTTGCTTGTGTACTTATTTATCATGAAGGAAAATGAAAAAGAAAAAAGTAATAACAGTTTTGCAGGCTAAAATGAAATGTTGACTCTTCTGTGGTTTTTGGGAGGTTTGATTAGATGAAGCAGTTGTGATAGTTTCTGTCTCAGTGATGTTTGCTGACTTCCTGTGTCTCAGTAGATCAGATGCAGAATCACACAGTCGATTAGCTCTCGTTCTGACTGAGCTTTAAAAACAGTGCTGAGTTACTACAGACTGAGAGCAGATGAGCTGAAAACAAACAGAGAGACATCGGAGGTGAAGGTTATCTAACCACACCGTCACTTCTGCATCAGCTGCTTTAAGCGTCGGCACCTACGCCGCCACTGAGAGCGAGGAAGGTGATGGTGCTGCTGCTCAGAGCCAATCACAATCCACCGAGAGCTTTACTTTTATTTCTCTGCCCTTTTTGTTGTGTTTCATGTAGTTACGTAAGATTACAAAATGTAAGATACACAGCACCCTGCACTCAGCTCTGTTTGTGTTTTCTACACAACACAATGGACGCACATGGACACAACACTGGAATCTGTTTTCAAGGGACGATATTGAAGTTTACACTCCAAAATGACTTCATTAGTGTTTGTGGAGCTGCGTTGTTATATTTACACAACCGTCAACGCACAATGACATCAGTCTGCTGTTTGTTATTGATCTGTCGGCCATCTTGTTTTTTGATTTGGAGGAGAAGGTGGATCTGACCTGTTTCGGCTGGTCCGGTCTAATCTCCTGCTTTCTGCTCTCTTGGTCTGAACTTGACAAACACATCCTGTATTTGTCGTTTGTTTCATGCCGATCTGTTAATGGAGAATTACTTCATGGCATGTCGACGTCGTGCAGCTGAGTTCCAACAGAAGTGGGAACATAAAGGTCGGCCGGCGTCGCCATGTGAGGCAGCGAGCTGCAGACCGTCTGTCAGTTTGGACTGTTAAATCACAATAAAGTAAAGAACCAACTCACACTGTTTATCTACAGACGGGAAGCTGCCCTTTAAAAATGAACCTGCTTCTAACTAAATACTGTTCATGTTTATTAAAGGTGAAAAGCTGCACATATTTATTTTGGCACTGTTTGTGGTGATGATGTGTTATTACTTTGCTTTTTCTCATAACAAACTCACCATATGTTGTTGGAGGAAACATAAATGTCTCAGTTCATAATTATATAAAGTAGCTCTTTCTCTTCAAATTACACATTGATGTAAATTAATTTCCCATATAAATAAAATAAAACAGTATGCTTTTATTATTTGTTGTTGAGGCAAACAAACACAGATAAACATAATTGGATCTTCATATTCTTCTTTAAATTTATGAAGTGAAAACTTAGAGGTCCACATGGAGGTGGAAAGGTTCTGCACGTCTGTTGTTCCTTCAGGTGCCGTTTGCGTGGCTGAATTCTTCTTAGATGGATTGTAGAGGAGCAGAGTTTCAGTTTGTCACCTTCAGACTGTGAACGCAGCAGCTGGGTTTGAGGCTGGAGCTCTTCAGAGATGACAGAGACATGAGGTTTGGCCCCGGGGCCCGACTGACGGCCCTGTGAGGCTCTGCTGTCCACACAGATCTGGCTGCGCGGTGTTCGGCAGGCCTGCGTAATGAATTCACTTTGACCAAAGGTCAAACTGAGGCGGATCTTTTCCAGCTCGCAGTCCGTCCTCATCACCGTCACACGTCTCAGATCAGACAGGAAGGGCGACGTCTTCCTCGTGTGGCGTAACATCAGATATCTGTTCATCCGTGGAGCGGGAGCAGTTCAGCCGCTTTAGCTCAGTCAGCAGTGTTTTTACTGCCATACGTGCTGAACTACTCTGTTTATTAAAGTTCAGCTCATCAATATAAAAATAGTTCAACATTTTGAGACAGAGACAGTTTTACTTTGTAAAATCAGTAAAAATCATTTAGCTTTTTGGCAGATATCGATATTAACTGACTCACTCTGTTAAGTCTCTGAGCTCATTGAATTGTTCTGTGATGTTGTAATGTGAAGCCCGTTGGAAGGTCGGACAGTAATGGACCCCCCCAACACCCACCCCTGATTTTGGCAGCTATTTTTAGGGGCTTAAAGGAAAATCCTGTTTCATTATTCACAGATGAGGTGGCACAACTGCGTCATACACCTCGGTGGGTTTTTTGCAGCTGGCAGGCTACAGTAGCACGTTCGACTCCATGTGCCGCATCAGGCATGCATGAACACACAGATTTAATTACTCAGTGATAATATTCACCACGTCTAACCCCAGATATAAATAGTCGATATGTGAGTGCGTGTTGTGCTGTTTGTAGTAATCAGAACAAAGTCTGCCGTCGGTGTCACAGCACGCCAACGGCAGACGCAGGAGGCGAGGTCACATGCTCCCAGCGGCCAATCACGGCGAGCCTCGCTTGATTGAATTTCATCAGTCGGTCAGCGTTAACAACACGACTTCCAATAAACCCTGAGGCCGTGGATGCTACCACAGATATGTGTGTCAGGTCTGACGGAGGCTGATTATGTCAACGCTGTATTTTATTTTATTGAAACAGCAAATTTAAACTAATCCCACACATCCTGCAGTGAATAAAGGACACGATGATCAGGTTTTCTTGAAGCTTCTTGCAGAGCTGTGTGATCATTTTGGCTGATTTCGTTCGATGAGTCGGTTTGTGTTTTTCTGAAAGCTGCTATAAATAAAATGAAGCATTTGTTGTTTGCTTTGCATTATGAAAAGTGTTAACTCAGTCAGATGGACTTCAGG
Source organism: Echeneis naucrates (assembly GCF_900963305.1). NCBI lineage: Eukaryota > Metazoa > Chordata > Actinopteri > Carangiformes > Echeneidae > Echeneis > Echeneis naucrates. The sequence continues at coordinate 555,063 of NC_042533.1, forward strand.
AGCAGGTCCAGAGCTGGCTGGTGGCCGCAGGAGTGACGTTTTCACCTGTAAAAATGGGACTTAAAGCTGAGCTCTCAGCTCAGTCCTCCTCGATGGACTTTTATCGGTGAATGATTGTGAGTCTTTCTGTATTATGAAAGTCCCTGTGCTGCTTTGACCTGGTGGTGAGTTCAGGGACATTTTGGACTTCAGCAGCATGTTGATGTTGGATGAAATCAGTCCCGTCGTCCTGAAGGACTTCAGCAGTCACACTTCCCGCTCAGTGAGGACGAGCTGTGAAGTCGTGGGCCGCCGACGCTCGGTGTGCTTTCATTCATTTCAGAAGGTTAAAAAAACTGATTTGTCTCATGAGACCTGATTCACATTTCAGACATAATACTTTTTAAAGGAACACATTCGCACTCCAGTCATGCTGCTCCCTCAACATCCATCCACCATTTGTGAATTATTTCCTGCAGTCTGTTCTGTTTAACGAATATTAAAGATTTAGCATTCTAGCCATTAGCATGTAGTCTTGTTTTTTTTTTTGTCTGGATCATTTTATGTAAACATCTATTAATGTGGGCAGGTTTTTTCAACACACAAGCCTTTATGTGTTAAAATTGTCCTTTAACGCGGGCAGAGAAGCATTTACTCAGACACTAAAACAAACCCTAATGATATAAATCCCCAGGAGATATTAAGGAGATGGGATTTACAGTTTACCCTCCTTTTCTGGGCAGCTACGTCAGTGATGAGGCTCAATAAAAATATGTCCTTAGCCCCATTAAGGCAGGATTAACGCTGCAGAGGGAGGTGGGGAGGGAAATTTTCACCATGTTCCTCATTTCACTCATCGTTTTGGACGGTATTTAAAACCCTGATGAAAAGACAGGATAATAATGATGAGAAAGAAGGCAGACACTGAATGCATTCATGAAGCTCCTCAGAAAGGCAGAAAAGTGTTAAAAAAGTTGAGCAGATTTCTCTGGTTGTTGAGGTTTGTTGAGACTTGTTGAATGAAGTCAAAGATGTGTGACAGGATTTAAACGGGGGGAGAACAGCCTGCTCGTTGTGGCTGCAGTTATTAATGTGACAGGATTAAAATCAGGTGATGTTAAACTCACCACAGAAATCCAGCTCTGTTATCGTCTATTCATCGTCAGCCAACTCTGATGTACCCTGACAGCTGCAGGCCTCCTCCTGAGACCCCGTCACTGTCAGATTTCCCATAATTCCTTTCCACGCAAGACTCAGCCAGGCCGTGCCCAGATTATGTAGGTTGGGTGTGAAAACAGATTTGGATCTGGTCAATTTATCTGTTCAGATTTGAGACGAGTGTGAGAATTTTTCCTTCTGCTCTGCTGAGGCCTGAAATGGTCGCAAAAACACTTTGGATCAAGTTAAGTCCTGCGGGCAGCGGTCCTGGGCTGGGACCGTCCTGCTGGGATTTGCAGCGCCTGTTATTAAGTACATAATGCCGAGCGTGCTCCGTGATCCTCCGGCCATCCTGACAGCCGGAGGTCAGGGAGCGTCTGATGAAAAGCAGATCCAACGGCCGCACCTCGCCACCGCTCAGCACCATGTGGTTTAAAATCACTGCCAATACTGATTACATTTTACATCTCTGACTTCAAATGTCCAATTACATCAGAAAAAAACACACAATATTAATACTTTGGGGACCCGAAAGTTGTTCTTTCTGTTGTCCGTAATAACCAGCAGTTTCAATGCGTGTCAGTGTTTTTTACTTTAACCGGAAAATGGAAAAAGAACGATCTCGACATTCAAGTTTTTTGGTTCAACCAAAATATGAGCTTTTACTGAAGAGAACAGAAATAAGTGAATTAATGCTGCTGAAAGAGCCAATTATAATCAACAACGTAGAAAATGTTTCTTCGTGTTTCGTACGTTTTTATTAACATGTTTATTTATCAGGGAACATTTTTAAAAGAAATTAACAAAAATGATTGAACAGAAAATCCATTGTGGGCCATAAATGTATTCTTAAGAAGACAGTATATGAAACAAACAGAAATGGTCTTCTGGTGAAACGTGATGGTTAAAGATGAACACAGTAAACAGGTGACGAGAAGTCAAAACAGTAACCACGGCAACCAAGTATTAATCCAAATTAACGTGGAACCAAAAACAAAAACAAAGAATGGACGTTAATCAAAGCTCTCACTGTGTGAGCTGACAGCAGAAAATACACCCTGCAGGTCGGCTCCACGTTTCACAGCAGCACCAAATATTCAGGACACACACGCATTTAATCAGCTCTGCATTGTCAAACACACGACACATTCATGCGTAAAACTGTCCGGAGGGGAATCTGACTGCTGGAGCGTCCAAATGTCACTGTTTTCATCTTAATGTAAAATCACATGTTAGAGGTCAAAGTCTGAGGAGCTGCAGAAAAGAAACAACGCCATCAGACCCAAAGACGAGCCGCCGCTGTCGTCGACATCTTAGTGACCAACGTCCTGCTGTTGTGTCTTTACAGGACAAAACAACAAGAAAAGGAAGTAAACAAATCAGAGCTGCCTTTTGAATCTGGACAAAGCTGCAGCGTCACCTGGTGGTTTCAAATGAGACTGACTGAAGGAGACAAACTCAAATTAAAGGCCAACATTTAAAACCACACTGTGATCAGTTCAATGAATTAAATTCATTTAGTGAATATGATGAGAATTAGTTCATTCTCTGAACAGCTGTTTACCATCAGAAATATTTATTATGTCACATTTGTATGATTCAAAAAATAAACTGAGAGGCAAGACAGAAAAACTAAAACAACAAAACATGTCTTTAAAATATCAAATTCAGCTGATTCTCCATCTGTGTGAATGTGTATTAACAGCACATTTAAAATGGCAGAATTTAATTTAAAGCTTCTTCTGTCAGTTTGAGTTTAACACAGCATTAGATCAGTAATCGTCTGTCGGACGGAGCGACTGAAGGCCGAGCCGCCGCAGGACAATCAATGATTAGGCCATTCAGAAAAATCCAGCACACACGAGGCCGAGGTCACAGGATGGTGAAGGGACTGAGAATATAAAACCGCAAATTAGTTAAAACATTTCTGCATTTTGGTTTTTAGTTTGATTAGTTTCCTTATTTTTCTTGTTTTAGTTTTCTTCTTCTGATGAATTTGAAAATAATTTTAAAGGGAACAAATCTTCTACTTCCTAATCGCTCAGTTTGATTTAGACCCCAAAACCAGATCTGTCTACTTTTTCCTCTAAATATAAAAATTTCAACTTCAACAGTCGTCACCAGAAAGTTAGCCGTTCATTACTTTCCATCACTAAGACGGAAACTGTATCTTCAAATAAATGAGGATCTGTTGTCTTCAGCTGTCAGCTCACGAGGTTCATCGTAATGTAACCGTTTGTGTAATCAAACGTGGCACACGGCGTGGCATCAGGTGGAGACCTGGCCTGTAAGTTAACGCCTTGCGGCCTTTGGTAGGAAAGTGAAGGAGGAAAGTTCTCCTTCCTGCTGGATTTGGCTCCACGAGCTGCTGCTGCATATGCTGCGCTGGATTACACTGATCCAACTTAATGCCTAAGACCATGCAATCATTCATAACTACAGGACGCTCCCGGCACCATCTGCCGCTGTGGGCGGATTAACTTCGAGGAAGATGTAAAAAAAAAAAAAAAAGCAGAGGACGGGATCGACACATTTAGACTCTGAGCTGTTGACCACAAAGACCAACGTCTGTCAGGACGGCGTCGGTCCAAACTCACACTTTACTGCCTCTTAACAAGATTCAAGTCTTTTATGCCTTTTTTATTTTCCTCGTGGAATCAGTCAAACAAACAAACAAGGCCCATAAATCTGGTAATGAAAAAGGAAATGCTGCTGGACTTTTCTGAATATGTGTTGCGGTGTCGCTCTGATCAGTCTCAGCTACCATCGATGAAACAACACTGACTGAATTTGTCAACATCAGCTTGTTGTCTCTGTAGCGGAGGTTCTTCAAATCTGCTCTTTTGACCGTTTCTGATAATAATCAGCTGATCTGCTTCCTGTTTCCGTCGGCCTGCACATGCTCAGTCGGTGTGAATGGTCATGTGACTGGAACTAGAGAACAGGTGAACTAAGTGTTTCCTTCAGAAGGTGGAGGAGACCCAACACAGAGCAGATAGACAGCTGTCTTTATCACAACTATCACTACGTCAGCTGAAACACAGTCAAAGCCAAATATTTCCCTGAAAATGAGAAATATGTAGCAGCAAAGGAAAATGTTGCTCCTGAGGTTCAGATCCCGACAAACTGTCGAGCCACTCCGTTGCTGCTGCTTTCACTCACTTTAGAAACGAGGAAATAAGCTGTGTGTTCCTGTTTCCACAGACAGACGAATTCCTGCCCTCCGACCATCAGGAGAGTCGACCCCCGCCTGGAAAATAAACCACCACGACCTGCTGCTGCTCTTCAAACTAAACTAATGATGAAAAAACAGCATCTACAACCCTCCTTGGATCTCTGTGCCTTCAACCAAAATTCACCGGTGATACTTCTGAAGCTTTTTGGTTCTTTTTGTTGTTTTTCTATCAAGCAGGACTCAGAGGATTTACAGCATCTGCCTGATGTAGGAGGGTCTGGGTTTGTGCTGCTTTGTCCCTTTGGAGGAAAAACAAAGTAAACCTAAGCAGGACAGAAACTTTTGCTCATTTTGATGTCCCAACATGTTTTTTTTTTCTACAAATTGTGTCAGTGATTTACTTCATATCAGAAGAAATCCCCTGCTGTGCAATATCAGTCCATATTTATGTGAAGTTGTCATGTGGATGTAGACTTTGGACAAACGTTTTGGTTTATTTTTGTAATGACGTGTTCCTGATTTCTATTTTTCTAAAGCGATAAGACAAACGAGTGGTGAAAAAAAAAAAGGCTGAATCCACTGAAGAGCGAGGACTCTTGGTTGTTGCTAAAAGTTTAGTTTTCCTGTTACATCCCCCTCCTGCTCTGCCCAGGGCCAAAGCCATAGCCTATCTCAGATAACCATACACTGGGTGTTTTTGAACGCACCACGGCCCCCAAGAGCATGATGCATTCAGGGTCTCACTGACATCATAAGCTCATCTTTGCTGTTGGAGAATTTGAGCGATGTTTTGGTTTCTACTGTCTGTTCAGGGGCTTGAATCTGAAGTGTTTAGTATTCTCTACCTTCGTGTGGCCTGTTCTTCTTGCTGTCATTTTGTACTTCCTTCTACATATCAAGAAACTTTAAGTGGCATGAGTAACTTCTGTGTGCAAATGGGACAGAATGAGTGAGTGAGTGCCAGAGTGGGAGCTAAATACTATAAATTCTCAAATAAAACACCAACAATGGTCTCAAAGAAAACACCAGAGCCAACAGGAAGGACTTCTCCTTCTGGGTCAAGATGCTAAATTTTAGTTTGGGTATTTTTCCTCTCTGCTGATTGGTTGCTCTGTGAACCAAGTTAGAAAGCTAACTTTGCTATGCTTAATTCCCAATAACGTCAAAGATCATGAACCAACACGTCCTGCTGTTTTGTGGGTTTTCCCAGAAACCTTCTCACCATTTGGATGAAAAAAATCTGTGGAACAATAAATAACAAGAACAAAGCTTCTATCGACAATGTGACATGAACTAAAACTGTGCAGTTTCACAAATGTCTGTTGACACTCATGTTAACGTTTGTACACAACAACAACAACAACAACAATAATAATGATAATATCAGGCCACCTTGTAAAGACAGACATTGGGTCTGAAATCTGTATTTAGCAGCAGATGTCAAAGACTTTTTACCTGCAAAACGAGTAACTGAGTTTATGATGAATTTGTGCCTTGTTAGCTGATATTCACAAGCAGCTTGGACTGATTAGGTTTTCAGCCCCGTTATCTTTTCTCAGTCCATCAGGTTCACAATGTAGAAAAGAAAGACGAGAGCCACTGTGTCCTTTAGGCAGTTTAAGCACGGTGAGAAACTGCACATCAACCCTTGTGTTCAGATCTGGGGATGATTTTTATCTTACAATGCTGACACACATTAATTGGCTCCTGAATGGGAAGTTAAACATTGATCATTAGAAATACTTATTTTTAGATATATTAAGCAGTTTCCATGAAAGGCCACTATTTGAGCATTTACAGTAATTTCAGTTTTGTTGTTTCGACCCTGTTTTCTGCAGTTGTGAATTGTGTTGTGTGTCTCCTCAAAGCTGCTATCCCTGTACTGTGTAGATTGGACTTGTCCGGCCTTATCCCTGCAGTCCTACAGACCTCCTCCGTTAAATCTCCATATACCTCACACACATTTATCTGATCAGGTCATCACAGATAGGCATTTCAGTTAAATGCATTCAGTTTGTGCCTTTCAGGGAATCATCATTATCTTTTTCTTTTTTTTCACGTTAACATGTAAAATCCAAACCCGTGCACATCTGCTGGCCGATGAATAATAATCTGATTATTTAGTATGAAAGGTGGAGCTTGATAACATTATTTAGATCCGAGTCGTGGAGATATTATAGTGTAGAAAGAATCTGGGGGTCCTACATATCATTTTTCTTGAACTGTCTCGTACTCAACTTGCTTAGAAGATTGATGTGTTTCATTTTCATATCAAGAGCAAAATAAAAATGCTTGGAATTTTTGTAACAACAACAACAACAACAACAACAACAAACACCCTTAGAGGCACAAACTGGCGCTCATGATCCACAAATTTGTTTTGATCATATCCACATTGTGCAGCATTAAAAAAAATTAACAGTTCGTAAACTTACCTATTTTTTTTGTTGTTGTTGTTTTTTATTGCATGGTTGTGACTGACTACAGCCCCATGATGTTGTGTTCTGCCAACAGCAGTGGACGTAGCTCCCCTTCTGTGTGAGTGTGAATCATCCGTGAAGCTGCCTCCATCATCAAGGACCTTTACTGACACGTTTCCCCAAAACAAAGCTGCCAAACTGGTCTGAAAAAGCCAAAAGTCTCTGACGTTCTCAGTGTGTAAATGGTTTAAGTGTTTCACATCCCGTTAATGTTAGATTGTGTTTTTAACGACAACAATCCTGTTTGTTAAAATGTTGATAATATATGCAGAAGAGTTAAGAAATAAACTGAAACTAACTCAACTGTGATCTGTTTCGTGTTGACTGACAGTTCAGTGTGATGTTTCACCAGCAGATGGAGCCATTTGACTCCAAACACATCAGACACTGACCTGATTAATTTATTATAGAAAAACAAGAAGACACAAACACTGAAGGTGATGTTGGCCTCTAAGTTCTTATTCTGTGGCCAGCTGCCGTAAGAGCAACACATCCAGAATCAGTACATTTTGTTTTGTTACTTTTTCGTGACTGTATTTTCCCTTTCGGACAGTTTCAGACATGAATAGATAAACAGATAAATAAAGAGATAAATAAATCTTCCGGTCAAACAAACAAACATCTGACCTCAGTTCATCCGGCTCCCTGAACTTTGGCTTCCGCGTTCGGCTGCGAACGCCCCCCGTGACGCGCCAACTGTAACAGCCAATAGCGACGCGGGGACGGCACAGCCTCATTTGCATGCTGTGTGTAGAAGAAGAGGCGGCGCGGCCGCTCTTCTCCACATTCCGCTCTCAGAGAGAACCGGACAACATGCCTGAACCAGCGAAGACCGCTCCCAAGAAGGGCTCCAAGAAGGCGGTGGCCAAGACGGCCGGCAAGGGCGGCAAGAAGAGGAGAAAGACCCGCAAGGAGAGCTACGCCATCTACGTGTACAAGGTCCTGAAGCAGGTCCACCCCGACACCGGCATCTCCTCCAAGGCCATGAGCATCATGAACTCCTTCGTCAGCGACATCTTCGAGCGCATCGCCGGCGAGGCCTCCCGCCTGGCTCACTACAACAAGAGGTCCACCATCACCTCCAGGGAGATCCAGACCGCCGTCCGCCTGCTGCTGCCCGGAGAGCTGGCCAAGCACGCCGTGTCCGAGGGCACCAAGGCCGTCACCAAGTACACCAGCTCCAAGTAGACCGCACCTCCGCACCAACAAACCAACGGCTCTTTTAAGAGCCACACACCGACTCACTAAGACCGAGTCCTCACGAACGGCTCCCTGTCTCATTCATCCATAACGGAGGTCCGTCCGTTCACACTGACTGAGTCTCAATCCAGGAAGTCAGTCAGCACACACAATAAACACAAACCGTAAAAGCTGTGAGTTCAGTTCAGTTAGCACCGGAAACACAAATCAATAAAACACGAGTTTATTTTATTAGAATCAGTCATAATAAGACAGATATTAAATATAAAGAAATAAATACAGATCTGTGTTCATTTCAGTCTGTCAGCTGATTCTGACTGTAAACTCACTTCACTCAACAACACCGGAAACAGAAACCATAAATAATAAACTCATGAGTTCAGTCATGCCGAAGGAAAGAGTTAATGAGTCAGGGAGGGCGAAGCTGAGGGGATGCGTTCGTCTTTTACGTCCGCAGTCACCGTATAAATACCGATCCCTCGGCCGCTCCGCCATCATTATCCTCAAACTGTCTCGAGCATCATGAGCGGCCGCGGTAAAGGAGGAAAGGGACTCGGCAAAGGAGGCGCCAAACGGCACCGCAAAGTCCTCCGGGACAACATCCAGGGCATCACCAAGCCCGCCATCCGCCGTCTGGCTCGCCGCGGCGGAGTCAAGCGCATCTCCGGCCTCATACGAGGAGACCGCGCGTGCGTGCGCAAGGTCTTCCTGGAGAACGTCATCCGCGACGCCGTCACCTACACCGAGCACGCCAAGAGGAAGACCGTCACCGCCATGGACGTGGTCTACGCTCTGAAGAGGCAGGGCCGCACTCTGTACGGCTTCGGAGGGTGAAGCTGCGGGACGGACCCACAACAATACAACAACAACACAACGGCTCTTTTAAGAGCCACACAACCAGCTGAACGGCACCGTCCTCTCTAACCACACTACAGACACACAACAGCCGTAGTGTGACAGATACATGTGACGTCAGTCCGATAGTGTGACAGATACATGTGACGTCATAATATTCACATTCTCAGTCACTTTGTATTAAAGTAGATTGAAGCTGTTTGTTTCTGCTCTTATGAAGCATCATGACGTATTAATGACTGTGTGTGTTGCCAGCTGGATGTCTTTGGGCATGATCCCCCCCCCACACCTGGAGGAGATCCACTCCAACATCTCCCCCAAAGGGCCAAAAAGATCCGAGACACACACAATGTTGGTGTGTCAGATAACACAAGGAGGACTACACTCACATACGTCATTTCTGTTGTGTGACCACAACATAAGCTGGACCAGGAAACTGACACGAGGTTTGTATGCTGGTGAGGGAGAGTCTGATCCAGAGCTCTGTAATCGATCTCTTTTCTGTGGCTCATTTTACTGTTAGAATAGAAACTTGTGATATTTGGAAAGAGGAATGCAGCTGATGGATGATGTACAACAAATATGCAGTATTTTATTTGCGTGGGAGAAATGCACAACTGTAACTGAGGACGTGTTCGAAGACAGAGAGTCTGGAGTGCTCTGACGTCATTTCAAACAGCTGGTTCACTTCTGACAGTTCAGCTGTCAGAGTGTCCGCTCTCAGGGGCCGGTGGGTGGCTCTTAAAAGAGCCTTTGGTTGTACAGCGAACAGGTCGTTCTACTTCTTGGCGGCCTTCTTGGGGGCTTTGGGCTTGGCCACCTTCTTAGCTGCGGCGGCCTTCAGCTTCTTGAGGCTCTTGGCCGGGGTCGCCTTCTTGGCGGCGGGCTTCCTGACAGCGGCCTGCAGGATGAGGACAGAGACTTTGGCAGAACATGGTTAGTAAATGCTGGATAAATGCTTAGAACTGGGTCAAACTGTTTTAGCATAGCTAAAGAGAGAGGACTTTAACTTTAGCTCTGTCATACAGGAAAGTTTTAAGCCTGGTCTTGAAAATTGCTAAAGAGGACAGTAAGGAACTCTCTGAGATATGATGGAGTTTGGCCATTAAGAGCTTTATATGTTAAAAGAAGGATTTTGAATTCTACTCTATATTTTACTGGCAGCCAATGAAAAGCACTAACACAGGAGAGATGTGATCTCTTTTCCTAGTTCCTGTTAATATTCGTGCAGCAGCGTTCTGAATTAACTGAAGGCCTTTAGAGATTTGTTTGGACATCCAGATAGTAATGAGTTACAGTAGTCCAGCCTAGAAGTTACAAATACATGGACTAGTTTTTCTGCATCATCCTGAGAAAGGATGTTTCTGATTTTCCTAATGTTTCTCAGGGGAAAAAGCTGCCCGACTAACTTGTTTTATGTGAGGGACAAAGGACATGTCCTGGTCAAAAATTACTCCAAGGTTTCTTACAGTGGAGCTGGAAGCCCAAAGTGATGCCGTCCAGACTGATGAGATGATTAGATAGTATTTTTCTGAGGTGCTTCGGGCCGAGTACAATAACTTCTGTTTGCCAGAGTTAAGGAGTAAAAATGTTTAATCCTCTAATTAGTTAAAATCCCATCTGAACCATTTGTGAAATGTTATCTTGGTTAAATATATTCATAGTACAACACTTTTATGTGAACTCAGTAGTTGATGGCCTAAAAGTGGTCCAGGTAAAATCCAAACCAGTCCATGTAAGGTTTTACAGCTGAAGACGATGTTCCCTGTTCCTCAGAGCTCAGTGGCCTCCGTCATTCTATGACTCACTCACCGCTAAGTCTGGAACAACAGGACGCTTCCCACTTTTGGATTTGAGCTTATCGCTGATGTCAGAACAGGTGGATTTATTCCTGATGGCATTGGGAAGCTTTCTTATTTACATGTAAAGTCAGTCCTCCAGCTGCTTCCGCTACAAAGACAGACTGATGTCTGAGGTTTGAAGGGATCCGTCAGGCTGAATAACAATGTGCTGTTAACTGTTGTTAACTGTTCTGTTGTGACTCAGACTTCTTGATGAGATCAATCCACTTCCTGCTGTTTTAACCTTCATGTAAACATTCAAAACCCTGCTCTAAATAACTAACTTTTAAACCATCAGGTTGTGATTATCAATGAAAAACTCTGCTGACACTGAAACGACATCTGGACCTGAACCAACTTCATAAAAAAAAAAAGACTTTGCTTATTTATTTTTTTTGAGTTGGGAAGCAAAGCACACTGTGCTCCTGGAAAATACATTTTATTTATTTGAAATTAATTTCTTTCCTATTTGGTGCCACAAACAAAGATTCAAGATGGTAGAAACATCAACCAACTGAACTGATCAGTGATTATTCTGTTAGTGACCAAATCTCCATCCAGGAGACGATCAGGAACAGCTGACACGAAAAGAAAAGCGTTAAAATGATAATTAATCAATGAATAATGTTAAGAAGATTACATTTTGGGTGAAGTTGTAGAAGTTGGAGGAAAGAAAGATTATCACAAATTTGTGGTTTTGTTTTATTTGTTCATATAGATGTGAAAATGGAAGTGAAAATAGTTTCAATGGAAAATCACAATTTGAACATAAACTGATATCAGATCAGTTCATCAGTTCTTCTTAAATATCTAATTAAACCTTCTGTCGTCCGGATCAAACCGACATCAAGTCAAATCGGCCTGAGTGGAAATATTTTCTCATCAGAATAAAACTAATTATAACACGAGACCTTCCGCCTCAGCGGGAGGAGGCGACGTCCGACTGTGTTTGCAGGCACCAAAATAAAGTCGTTTTATTTCAAAGTACGAACAGAGATCGGCTTATTTCTCGTCGACTCTTTGGACGAACTTCTCCTCGAAACATCACACCGACATCGGCGAGTTTCAGGCGGTTTTCAAGACATTTATGGGAGAAATGGTGGCGAAAAGTCGGGGAGCGGAGTCGCAGCAGGCGGCCGACGTGGCCGGTTTAGGAGCTCCCGTGTCGGAACACGGAGAGCTGGGAGACTTTGCTCGCGTCCCGGACGAAGAGAAGCTCGCCGGCTCCCAGCTGGAGGCGGTTTGAGGGCGGCTGTGTCCGGTCCGGACGGCGGCGTTTGTTGAGTTTATCTTCGGGGAGAAAACACAAGTGTCTCCCGTCGGAGCAGCGCTGCCGAGCGGCTGGGCAGGTTGAGTCTCCGCGGTTCTCATGGTGTGTTTAAGTTCCGGTAGGGACCGGAGGATCTCAGCACACTCATCTGACTCTCCGATAGCGATTGTCGGACAGAGAAAATGGCAGAAGTCGCTCCAGCAGCACCCGCCGCCCCGCCCCCACCGGCCAAAGCCCCGAAGAAGAAGGCCAGCAAGCCGGCTAAGAAGTCCAGACCCGGCGCCAGCGAGCTGATCCTGAGGGCCGTGACGGAGTCCAAGGACCGTAAAGGTCTGTCCTACGTGGCCCTGAAGAGAGCTCTGGCCGCGCAGGGCTACGACGTGGAGCACAACAGCGTGCACGTCAAGCGGGCCATCAAGTCCCTGGTGGCCAAAGGAGCCCTGGTGCAGACCAAAGGCACCGGAGCGTCCGGCTCCTTCAAGGCCAGCAAGACCGCCGACAAGCCCAAGAAGCCGGCGGCAGCCAAGAAGGCGGCCCCGGCCAAGGCCAGGAAGCCGGCCGCGGCCAGGAAGCCCGCCGCCAAGAAGGCGAGCAAGCCCAAGACGGCCAAAGCCGCCAAGACCACCCCGAAGAAGGCCAAGAAGCCCGCGGCCGCCGCCGTCAAGAAGCCGGCCGCCAAGAAGCCCGCAGCCAAGAAAGCGGCCCCGGCCAAGAGCCCCAAGAAGCTGAAGGCCGCCGCAGCGAAGAAGGTGGCCAAGCCCAAAGCGGCCAAGTCTAAAGCGGCTAAAGCCCCCAAGAAGGCCGCCGCTGCCAAGAAAGCAGCCAAGAAGTAGAACGACCTGTTCGCTGTACAACCAAAGGCTCTTTTAAGAGCCACCCACCGGCCACTGAGAGCGGACACTCCGGCTGACTTCAGCGGGGGTCAGTTCATGTTCTGATCTGTTTTAGGGCTCTTCGGTTCGCTCCATAATCCTGAAATTCGGATTAAATTCAGATTAAATTCAGATTAAATTCGGATCCATCATGTTTATCTGCTGATTCAGCTCAAAGAGAACCATTTACAGGAAAAGTTGTTTTTCGTCAGCGTGCATTTTAACGTAAAGAACCAGAAAAGTGTTATTTACGTAACATGATGATCTTTAATCTTCATTTGGACTGTTAATAAAAAAACATTTTATTTGGTTGATATTTTATAAAAGCATCCTGACGGCGGGAATCCCGGAAAAGTAAAATGACGCATTAGTTTGTGATTGGACGAGCCCGCAGCTGACTGACCTGACCAATGAGAAGGCAGATAGTAGTTATATAAGCCGTGTTTGGCGGTGAGTCGTCTTCCTGACTTTGACTCATGAATGAAATCAGCTGCTGTAAAATGAAAACGGCTCTTTCATCTGTGTGTGTGTGTGGTGTGTGTGTGTGTGTGTGTGTGTGTGTGTGTGTGGTGTGTGTGTGTGTGTGTGTGTGTGTGTGTGTGTGTGTGTGTGTGTGTGTGTGTGTGTGTGTGTGTGTGTGTGCTGTGTGTGTCTGTGTGTCGTGTGTCTGTGTGTCTGTCTGTGTCTGTCTGTCTGTCTGTCTGTCTGTCTGTCTGTGTCTGTCCTGTCTGTCTGTGGTTCTGGGCTGTTTGTAGGAGCCAAACCCGGTTCTGGATGTGTGTTTGTTCCGGGGCAGGTGCGAATGGTTCTGACTGGGTGTGTAACAGGTCCATTCACAGTGATGTGACTGTGGTGGACTGTTGATGAACATTGTCATTGAAAAGACAGTAGTTGGACGTAAACACACGGCCCACCGCCCTGCATGTTGGTTCAGGTTAGCATTTTAGCGCAGGAAGGTCGCCTCTTCAGCTGATGACACTGATGTAAGTGACTCAGAGGAATATGAACATGCAGTGAAATGGACATCAAGCCCCAACCACAATAACAGGCCGTGCCCCATGACAGGTTTTGTTTTGTTTGTTTGTTTTCGGGCTCAGAAATACTCACCAATGCCTTCTCCCTCCGCTTCACTGCACTACTTCCAAAAGTTTGTGACAGAAGACACAATTGAGGCTCTGACAAGAATCAAATGAGAACAGTTTTCAAAAGAATGGAACATCTGTCAAAACAAATAAGGAAATTAAGATGCTTGGCATGTCTGGAGGCCGTCTGTGTGGGGAAACAGACACACTGTCCCCCCCAGTTTCTGATGTGATGTCCCACAATAAATTCCACGCTCTGACGTCATTACATCATTACTGAACAGTTTGACTTTGTCAGAGGAAGAAAAAATGGACTGTGGCTCAACTCATTCAGGGAGAGATACCTGAAGAGCGCAACTCTGGATTAGATGATTCCTTTTGAGGGGAGATTTAGCAACATCAAACGGTATATGTATGGAGGTCCAAACTGTGGGTGACAACTGGACTCTGACATGCTCTGTGACCGTGTACCAAAACATCTGGCATCATCTGAATGGAGGCGAACCACAACCTCTGTGCCGCCAAAAGGTATGACAACGGAGTGGGACGCTCTGCAGGACCAGTGATGGGACAAAGCCACCAAAACCTGGAGCCCTTTCAGTGTTAAAATGCTCAAATGAGAAAGAACATAGCTGGGAAGTGGCAAAAAAAAATGTAATGTAAATATTTTAGTTTGTGTTTTTATGAATAAATGCTTATTCATAAAAATGTGATTATAATATATATATATATACTGTTACTGTTCAAACAATAAAGGTTGAGTATGTGTCTTTGGGATGTTTAAAAACTAGAATATTTAAAAAATATTCCATGATTTGCCATGGTTGAGTTTACTGGTGAATTTATTCTGAAATTCAATTCGAAAACATCAACACAAGAGAACTGGAAGCTTGAAGAACACGTAGGAATGAAATGTTCTTCACCAAGGAATCAGTTCATCACAGAAGACGGTGTCTGTTCAGTTCTTTAATTCATAAGATAATTATTCATTATTCCCCCAATGGGGATATTTGAATGTCCCAGCAGCATTACAATACAGACACGGGAATAAGTTAATAAGGAGGACAAAGGAAAGACAACATAAATACAGAGAAATGTTACCAACAAATATGTGTTTGATTCACACTTTCAGACTTATTTCTCATTTTCATAGAGCAGGTGGGGGGACATGTGTTGGTAGGCAGACTATAATAATAATAGTAATAATATATATAATAATAATAATAATAATATATAATATAATATATAATATATATTATTATTATTATTATTATTATTATTATTATTATCATTATCACATTACATCACTTCCATAGCAACGGCTGCTGCCACCGAAGTGTCATTAAATTAAGGTGATGCGGGACACTTCAGTTAATTTGGACATTTTCAGCTCTGATGGAAAAAAAAAACGGTGATCATGTTAAAGCTAACAGGATTCTCGGGGAAGAGCTGCACTCTTATTTTGGATGGGCTCGAACCGGAAATGCGAAGGCTCACCGGCTCCGGCTTAAAACAAGAAGAAGAAGAAGAAAAAAAAAGAAAAGCCTGTTAGAGAGGCCCGCCTTCCCTGACGTCCGCAGTCACCGTATAAATACCGATCCCTCGGCCGCTCCGCCATCACTTATCCCTTCAAACTGTCTCGAGCATCATGAGCGGCCGCGGTAAAGGAGGAAAGGGACTCGGCAAAGGAGGCGCCAAACGGCACCGCAAAGTCCTCCGGGACAACATCCAGGGCATCACCAAGCCCGCCATCCGCCGTCTGGCCCGCCGCGGCGGAGTCAAGCGCATCTCCGGCCTCATCTACGAGGAGACCCGCGGCGTGCTCAAGGTCTTCCTGGAGAACGTCATCCGCGACGCCGTCACCTACACCGAGCACGCCAAGAGGAAGACCGTCACCGCCATGGACGTGGTCTACGCTCTGAAGAGGCAGGGCCGCACTCTGTACGGCTTCGGAGGTGAAGCTGCGGGACGGACCCACAACAATACAACAACACAACGGCTCTTTTAAGAGCCACACAACCAGCTGAACGGCACCGTCCTCTCTAACCACACTACAGACACACAACAGGCCGGGTGGCTGATGACGTCAGCCGTTTAGTGTCTCAGATTCAGGGCTACCTGTTTCGGATAAAATGGACGGTCTGACGTCATAACCACGTGGTCAGGTCCGTTAATTTAAAAAGAAGGCGGGAAACCGGCTCCTTTTAACGTTAGCAAACATTACAGCGTTTCTCTGAATGTTGTGGAGACACCAGATTAAAGTGTCTGTTAATACTGAACATACTATTAATGAATAAACTTCAACTCCATTTGAAAAAAAAGGAAATCCGGTTTTTGTTTTTTAACACAGATACTTTATTTATCCCAGACTGGGAAATTGCAGTGTAACAGCAGCATTACACAAAGGGAATAAAATATATAACATGAATGCATCTGGGTGTTCAGTCAGTAGTTTGGCAGCGGTGGAGCTGATGACGTCACAGGCTACCGCTGCATCAGCTGACGGGGGGATGTCAACAGTGATAACAATGGTGGACGTGAACTTCCTTGGTAGATAATACGGGCCCATTCCTACAGCCGGCAGTTCGATGTCTGGGTTATAGAGACGTTCCTTCATGACATTTGGAAAAGTCTCTGTCTCCCCGTACCAAACTGTAACCTGGGACCTCAACGCTGCTGTCCGGGATGTTCGAGTGCAGCCATGTTTCACTGAAGAAACATATGCTACAGTCACGGTATTCCCTCTGGGTCTTCACAAGCGCTGCCAGTTCGTCCGTCTTGTTCCCCAAAGACCTCACGTTCCCCGTTATGATCGCTGGGACCGCCGGTTTGTGTCTTCTCCTTTCCCCCCTCCGTTTCGCTCCGGACCTGCAGCCCCGGCGCCTCCTCCGTAGCTCCTGCGGGACCACAGGCCTGTCTCCAGGCAACAGCGCGGGTTTACACAGCGCAATCAACTGCCACAACTGCCGGCGGCGATCTTCCAAGTTACAAAAAGTAGGAAAAGTAGGAGAAAACCAAACCAACTAAAGCCATTTCGCAACTTTAACAGAAAGGTTATGATTGAACAGAAAAAAACAAACAAAAAAAAAAAAGAGCGAACCAACAAATTACAAGTTTACACGAAACACGACGAGGCTGCGGCTGCAGGCTTAAATCCCCATTTCTTCAATTTAGATTGAAATTCTTGTGAAACACTATAAATGTACAAACCTGCACCATTAGTGACTTTTATGGGTTAAATTTTAACTTTCCCAGATAAATGAATTGAGTCAGACAGATGAACCTTTAAAGACAAAGACCAGTTTGTGCTTTAATCGGCGTGAAGTACCAAAGTGAATAAACAGCCATTAAAACATTTAACATCGTTTGTGCTAATGGATTTTCATTAATATTCATTTTATTTCTCCACCTTTGTGGAGTGAAGTCTGTTTCTTTGTTATTAAAAACGGACCTTCACTTATTTATTACTGAATTTGGAGAAGAAGGACGAAGACGCCTTCATCGGCCCGTTAACGGCAGCGTGTGTCTGTGTGTGTTCGGAGGAGTGTCTCAGTGTAGTTGTGTGGCTCTTAAAAGAGCCGTTGTGTTGCGGTTGTTCCGTGCCGGCCGGCTTAAGCTCTCTCTCCGCGGATGCGGCGGGCCAGCTGGATGTCTTTGGGCATGATGGTGACTCGCTTGGCGTGGATGGCGCACAGGTTGGTGTCCTCGAACAGGCCGACCAGATAAGCCTCGCTGGCCTCCTGCAGAGCCATGACGGCCGAGCTCTGGAAGCGCAGGTCGGTCTTGAAGTCCTGAGCGATCTCCCTGACGAGGCGCTGGAAGGGCAGCTTCCGGATGAGCAGCTCGGTGGACTTCTGGTAGCGGCGGATCTCCCTCAGGGCCACGGTGCCCGGCCTGTAGCGGTGGGGCTTCTTCACCCCGCCGGTGGCCGGAGCGCTCTTTCGGGCCGCCTTAGTGGCCAGCTGCTTCCGGGGAGCTTTTCCTCCGGTGGACTTCCGGGCGGTCTGCTTGGTTCGGGCCATGTTTGTTTGTTCTTTCAGAGAAGAAACGTGGACGGCAGCGCAGCGGACTCCTTTTTATAGCGGGGACCGGAGATCAGCCGGCGCTGATTGGTCGAACATGTGCACGTGGAAGATCACACATTTCAAAGTCCTAACGGACGCTCTCTGAGCGCGGGACGCGAGATTCACTGACGTCATTAAGGAGGTAAAAACACGTTTTTAACTAAAGTTAGTTTTATTGTCTGAAATACAAAATCAGAACATCAGCTACAATAAAAAACAACAAAGATGTCTGACGGGGAGAAAGGTTTCAGTTCAGGTCGATGTGTTTTCCATGACAAAGCCTGGAATATTATGGACATGCAGATTAAAACTTTTAGCGGCCTTGGCCTGCAAAATATTTAAATCATATCTTACAGTGTCGTATACTTTCATCCAAAATGAGATAATGACTGGCAGTTTCTCCTCTGAGCCTCAGAGTTCTTTGTGGAAGGTTCTTCCCTTCTGGGCCCATCATCTGGGAAATATCTGGAGTTTTCACCAATAATCGCTGTATGCAGAGTCTTTTAACACCTGCAGGTCAGGTAGAAGGTGTTAGATGGTCAACAGAGCTGAATGCATCAGTATTCTGCTGTCATTTCAGTGAAATGGATTTGGTGGCAAAAAGCTGCAGAGCTGTGAATGATTGTTTTCTGATTGGTATGTTTGAAGGTCGGCTGTGGTCCCAAAATATCTGGAACATTCACATCATCCCGTGTCCATTCATGACCCAGCCACTCTTCTTTTATTTTCAGCAGCAGGATAAAGATGGACGTCTTCTCTGCCTGCTTCTGGGTGAGTTTCATAAAGTTCCCTATAATACCAAAATGAAAAGTTGTTTACAATAAAAAATGGTCAGAGAGTACAATCTTTATGTAAAAGCCCAAAATGAAATGTGCCTTCTTAATATAGCCTTTAACTTTATATATTCAATGTATGATTAGAAAAATTGATTAGATTTTAAAATAAAAGAATCATCCTTACATTGAAATATACAGGTGATGATTTACTGTCAGGTTTCAGGTTCAGTTCTTGATCTCAGCAGCAGATTTAGTCACTGTTAAACCTGGATGTGCCTGTTTCTATTGGCTGAACAAAACGACAGCCGTCCACTCACTCAGCTCTGATTGGCCAAATCCTGCAGGTGAGCATAAAAGAGCCTGTGCACTCTCAGTGAAGACCCTGATTGGCTGTAAATTGACAAAAGTAGCTCAGATTGGCTCAAATTATTGTCAATCAACATTTCACAGTTTGCAATAACACAAGTAATAAGAAAAAGAAAATGATAAATGAATAAAAACAATAGGAATTTTAAGGTACATTAAGGGGAGTCAGGAGATTCTGGTAAGAATGAAACAGAAAGGCATAGTACAAAGTCACAAACAGTGATTAAAGGCAAATAAACAAATAAGTAATCATAATGCATATACTGCAAGAGAAAGAATAAATAAAATTTGGGGATTCTTTTAAAAAGATATATAATTCTTGGGTTTCTGTTTTCAGATTTCAAAAGAATAGTAATGTGTGTTTTTTTTATATATAGGGTTCACCCTTATCAAAGCAAATAGGCCCTTTTTGTTGGAGCATGAATGATTATTGGAAAATGTGGTGAGTATGTACTTTTATTTGTTTTGTTGGTATTGATATTTGCTTTCATTGCATTTACTGAGTCATATGACAAAACAGCATTTGACCATTTGAGCCAAAGCATCAGGATAAAAAAAACATGAATATGTATGTGAAACAATTTCAAACTCAAATCAAAGTATTTTCAGTGAAAAATTATGAAGGCATCCTAAAAGAGAACTGACGGAGCCCCTTGGATAAAAGGCAAAAGGTCCCAAGTCCAGTTGCTTTCGATGTAATTGTTAATCGGATATGACTACAACCTGGATGAATGAGAATATGCACAGATATTCCAAAAGAAGTAAATCTGTGGCATTAGATCTTCACATTCTAAATTTGAATACCTGCAGCTCTACAGTTTGATCACACGTCAAATCAGCGTATGTTTTACTAATCAAGAACAGGCTACAGACAGAAGCCAACACTGATCTCAGACCTGCATGAAGCTGGCGACCCACCCCAGGCGAAATTTTGGGGAAATAGTCTGTTCCATTTGTGCTTCGTTTGTGCTGTAAAAAATGTAGTTTGTGCTGCTACGGTTTTATAGATATTACCCTCTTCATTTGCTTTGGATGCGGTCAAACAAGCTTGGTCTCGTGCTACCATGCTGAGTAAGTCGCTCATTTTGTTTTTAATTCCATATAGTTTTGTATGTCTCTGCATTTGTCATTCTTCAAGCTCCAGGAATGAAACTGTGGCAGGACGCACTTCAGGAAAACTTGTTACACTATCAATGTTGTAAATGACCTTTAGTATGAGCATACTATTTTTTAAATGTGTTGTTCCCATGTTTATTCATTTATTTTCTCAGCATACATTAAGCCCATGTAATTATTTTATTAATGCATGTATGTGGAGTTGACAGCATGAAGAGGAAACTTAGGTTGGAAAATGGCTTTGTGTTTCTCTGACAGCATTCACACCACTGGGACACTAGAACTGTTATGCTGACAGACTATTTCCTGAAATTTTGCGTGGGGTAGGGGGCCAGCTTCACGTCAGAAAAGTCGTCTGCAGCCTCTGAGGTCTTTTTGCTGATATTGTGGCAAAATTTGTTTTCAGATTTTCAGTCTGAACTGAATGGAGCCATCAGAGGCAACGTGGCTCTGATCAGAGTCTGCAGAGGCAAATAACTTTTAACAACGTGTAGTTCATATGGGTAGATGCCAAAGACGTAAGACTGCTGCTTCAGTGCTAACAGAGCCTCAATAGGAGTTTATAGATGTATCT
Source organism: Echeneis naucrates (assembly GCF_900963305.1). Lineage (NCBI taxonomy): Eukaryota > Metazoa > Chordata > Actinopteri > Carangiformes > Echeneidae > Echeneis > Echeneis naucrates. The sequence continues at coordinate 575,871 of NC_042533.1, forward strand.
CACTGTAAAAAAAGGGGATACTCGAGACACTAAAGACGTCTTACTGCCTGTTTTGTTATGGATCTGATTTGTTCTTCTTCTTTTTGTGTCTTTTGGTTGATTACAAGTGTACTGAAAGGGGTGTGAGTAGGAACTAATCACAGTACACACAGCCACAGATACAGTGGCTCCGAATCCCATTTATTAAAATACATCTTAAATCGTGAGACTTCTCCCTTTCCCCCTTAAGATGAATAGCTGCCATCCGTTCAGTGTCATTGTGTCAACCTGGTCTGAATTTCATCGAGGTGCATGTTAAAAGGAATGAATTCATAAAGTCACCCAGCCTCGATGAAAGAATCAAACCTGAATAACGACTAAAAGTCGGTGATTCATCAGCATTTGAAAAGACAAACGTGTTTCCGGTTTAAACAAACAAGTTCATCCGGCTCTCCCTGAACTTTGGCTTCCGCGTTCGGCTGCGAACGCCCCCCGTGACGCGCCAACTGTAACAGCCAATAGCGACGCAGTAACGGCACAGCTTCCTTTGCATGCTGTGTGTAGAAGAAGAGCCGCGGCCGCTCTTCTCCACATTCCGCTCTCAGAGAGAACCGGACAACATGCCTGAACCATCGAAGACCGCTCCCAAGAAGGGCTCCAAGAAGGCGGTGGCCAAGACGGCCGGCAAGGGCGGCAAGAAGAGGAGAAAGACCCGCAAGGAGAGCTACGCCATCTACGTGTACAAGGTCCTGAAGCAGGTCCACCCCGACACCGGCATCTCCTCCAAGGCCATGAGCATCATGAACTCCTTCGTCAGCGACATCTTCGAGCGCATCGCCGGCGAGGCCTCCCGCCTGGCTCACTACAACAAGAGGTCCACCATCACCTCCAGGGAGATCCAGACCGCCGTCCGCCTGCTGCTGCCCGGAGAGCTGGCCAAGCACGCCGTGTCCGAGGGCACCAAGGCCGTCACCAAGTACACCAGCTCCAAGTAGACCGCACCTCCGCACCAACAAACCAACGGCTCTTTTAAGCCACACACCGACTCACTAAGACCGAGTCCTCACGAACGGCTCCCTGTCTCATTCATCCATAACGGAGGTCCGTCCGTTCACACTGACTGAGTCTCAATCCAGGAAGTCAGTCAGCACAACAAATAAACACAAACCGTAAAAGTAACTTCAGCTGTGAGTTCAGTTCAGTTAGCACCGGAAACACAAATCAGATATAAAACACGAGTTTATTTTATTAGAATCAGTCATAATAAGACAGATAAATAATAAGATCTCTGTGTTCATTTCAGTCTGTCAGCTGATTCTGACCCTAACCCACTTCACTCAACAACACCCGGAAACAGAAAATGTTTGTTCATTCTCAGGTTATTTATTAACCTTCATGTAGTTACAATGACTGTGACATCACCCGGCCTGTTGTGTGTCTGTAGTGTGTTAGAGAGGACGGTGCCGTTCAGCTGGTTGTGTGGCTCTTAAAAGAGCCGTTGTGTTGTTGTATTGTTGTGGGTCCGTCCCGCAGCTTCACCCTCCGAAGCCGTACAGAGTGCGGCCCTGCCTCTTCAGAGCGTAGACCACGTCCATGGCGGTGACGGTCTTCCTCTTGGCGTGCTCGGTGTAGGTGACGGCGTCGCGGATGACGTTCTCCAGGAAGACCTTGAGCACGCCGCGGGTCTCCTCGTAGATGAGGCCGGAGATGCGCTTGACTCCGCCGCGACGGGCCAGACGGCGGATGGCGGGCTTGGTGATGCCCTGGATGTTGTCCCGGAGGACTTTGCGGTGCCGTTTGGCGCCTCCTTTGCCGAGTCCCTTTCCTCCTTTACCGCGGCCGCTCATGATGCTCGAGACAGTTTGAAGGGATAAGTGATGGCGAGCGGCCGAGGGATCGGTATTTATACGGTGACTGCGGACGTCAGGGAAGGCGGGCCTCTCTAACAGGCTTTTCTTTTTTTTTCTTCTTCTTCTTCTTGTTTTAAGCCGGAGCCGGTGAGCCTTCGCATTTCCGGTTCGAGCCCATTCAAATAAGAGTGCAGCTCTTCCCCGAGAATCCTGTTAGCTTTAACATGATCACCTTTTTTTTTCCATCAGAGCTGAAAATGTCCAAATCAACTGAAGTGTCCCGCATCACCTTAATTTAATGACACTTCGGTGGCAGCAGCTGTTGCTATGGAAGTGATGTGATGAGGCTGCTCCGATCTCAGGTCCTTCTGCCTTCAGGGGTCAGACCCCATAATAATAATAATAATAAACTGCATCACCGTAATTTAATGACACTTCGGTGGAATTGAACCTTTAAAGAGAGTTTGAGCTAAAAATCAGAAATGAAGTCGGTTCCTTTGATGTCTGTTTATTGTTTGATGAGCCGACACGTTGACATTAATGAGCCGTTCCGGCTGATCGGAGGCTGCTGGTTACTGTAATGAGGTTTACATGACTCGGCTCAGAGCGGCTGTCTGACCGGAGGTTTGTGCTCTGTGAGCGGTGTGTGGCTCTGAAAAGAGCCGTTGTGTTGGAGGGAGTTCCGGGGTTTACTTGGCCTTGGTCGGCTTCTCGGTCTTCTTGGGCAGCAGGACGGCCTGGATGTTCGGCAGCACGCCGCCCTGAGCGATGGTGACTCCGCCGAGCAGCTTGTTGAGCTCCTCGTCGTTGCGGACGGCCAGCTGCAGGTGTCGGGGGATGATGCGGGTCTTCTTGTTGTCCCGGGCGGCGTTCCCGGCCAGCTCCAGGATCTCAGCGGTCAGTACTCCAGCACGGCGGCCAGGTAGACGGGGGCGCCGGCTCCGACGCGCTCGGCGTAGTTGCCTTTCCGCAGCAGCCTGTGGACGCGGCCCACCGGGAACTGCAGGCCGGCCCGGGAGCGGGTCTTGGCCTTGGCTCGGGCCTTTCCTCCGGTCTTTCCACGTCCAGACATGATGACAGTTTCTTCTGTTTGCAGAGAAGTGAGATACTCGTCTGCGCCGAGTTAGTGGTTTTATAGACACTGGCAGCTCGGGGCTTGTCGTTCATTGGCCAGGCGGAGTGTGAGCCTGAGTGTCCAATCAGAGACTAGATAACCAACTGTAATGATCGCACGGCTTCCGTACCAGAGCCGGAAGAGTTTTCCAAAATAAGACACAGCAGAACTGATAGTTGAGATTAATTGAAATGTAAATTGGCCCACATCCACTTGTCTTTATTCCTGATCAAAACGCCAGCATTGTTGGACTTCTTAGAGTCCGGAGTATTTCTAATGATCATTCTGTACCTGCAAAGTACCTGCACAACAAAACATACAAAAATGCCAGAAAAGCAGAAAAAATGTTTGAGAGTGTTCACCTCACATCTCACCAAACATAAACAGTGGTCAGCATGAAGAGTCCCAGAGTCTGTTTCAGGAGGCCGACCTCAAACTGACACACACTGAGTCCCTTACAGCAAAAGGAAGAGAACAACATTTCAAATGTGCTTGTGAAGCTGGTACATCCTGTTTCTGAGTCACCACTCACTGCTGCTATTATGTTTATTACCTTGTCATTACAATAACGATCATTATTATTTACAGGATGTATGTCCTATTAAAGACAGGATCATATGGTACAGAAGGAGGATACAGTGAAACTATGGGTTGTCTCATCAAATCACAGCAGACAGGTATAAAATCACAACAACAGCAAAACGATGTAAGAAAGATAGTAAAGAAAAGTACTGAAGCAGACCAGCACAGGTGACTACAGCTGATGGCTGTAATGAATAATACATTTTAATCACAGGAGAAAACTTTATGGAAGGATTCTGGTTGTAGATTGCCCTTTTGTTGTAGTTTGATGTCGTTTTCAGGTGTGTTTGGTAGTTTCGGGTGATGTGTTGGTCAGTGTTTGTTTGTC